>NW_027616875.1:0-176548 GCF_964187855.1 Myxine glutinosa | reverse complement strand
CACTCGTGTTGGTGCAGGAAACCACTTTTGCACTTGTATTAGTGTGGAAAAACCACTTTTCGCACTTGGGTTAGTGTTGAAAAACCACTTTTTGCACTTGTGTTAGTGTTGAAAAACCACTTTTCGCACTTGTGTTGGTGCAGGAAACCACTTTTGCACTTGTATTAGTGTGGAAAAACCACTTTTCGCACTTGTGTTCGTGTTGAAAAACCACTTTTCGCACTTGTGTTAGTGTTGAAAAACCACTTTTCGCACTTGTGTTGGTGCAGGAAACCACTTTTGCACTTGTATTAGTGTGGAAAAAACACTCTTTGCACTTGTGATAGTGTTGAAAAACCACTTTTCGCACTTGTGTTAGAGTTGAAAAACCACTTTTCGCACTTGTGTTGGTGCAGGAAACCACTTTTGCACTTGTATTAGTGTGGAAAAACCACTTTTCGCACTTGTGTTAATGTTGAAAAACCACTTTTCGCACTTGTGTTAGTGTTGAAAAACCACTTTTCGCACTTGTGTTAGTGTTGAAAAACCACTTTTTGCACTTGTGTTGGTGCAGGAAACCACTTTTGCACTTGTATTAGTGTGGAAAAACCACTTTTCGCACTTGTATTAGTGCTGAAAAACCACTTTTTGCACTTGTGTTGGTGCAGGAAACCACTTTTGCACTTGTGTTTATGTTGAAAAACCACTTTTCGCACTTGTATTAGTGCTGAAAAACCACTTTTTGCACTTGTGTTGGTGCAGGAAACCACTTTTGCACTTGTGTTTATGTTGAAAAACCACTTTTCGCACTTGTGTTAGTGTTGAAAAACCACTTTTCGCACTTGTGTTAGTGTTGAAAAACCACTTTTTGCACTTGTGTTGGTGCAGGAAACCACTTTTGCACTTGTATTAGTGTGGAAAAACCACTTTTCGCACTTGTATTAGTGCTGAAAAACCACTTTTCGCACTTGTGTTAGAGTTGAAAAACCACTTTTCGCACTTGTGTTGGTGCAGGAAACCACTTTTGCACTTGTATTAGTGTGGAAAAACCACTTTTCGCGCTTGTGTTAGTGTCGAAAAACCACTTTTCGCACTTGTGTTAGTGTTGAAAAACCACTTTTCGCACTTGTGTTGGTGCAGGAAACCACTTTTGCACTTGTATTAGTGTGGAAAAAACACTTTTTGCAGTTGTGATAGTGTTGAAAAACCACTTTTCGCACTTGTGTTAGTGTTGAAAAACCACTTTTCGCACTTGTGTTGGTGCAGGAAACCACTTTTGCACTTGTATTAGTGTGGAAAAACACTTTTTGCACTTGTGATAGTGTTGAAAAACCACTTTTCGCACTTGTGTTAGTGTTGAAAAACCACTTTTCGCACTTGTGTTGGTGTTGAAAAACCACTTTTCGCACTTGTGTTTGTGCAGGAAACCACTTTTGCACTTGTATTAGTGTGGAAAAAACACTTTTAGCACTTGTGATAGTGTTGAAAAACCACTTTTCGCACTTGTGTTAGTGTTGAAAAACCACTTTTCGCACTTGTGTTGGTGCAGTAAACCACTTTTGCACTTGTATTAGTGTGGAAAAACCACTTTTCGCACTTGTGTTAGTGTCGAAAAACCACTTTTCGCACTTGTGTTAGTGTTGAAAAACCACTTTTCGCACTTGTGTTGGTGCAGGAAACCACTTTTGCACTTGTATTAGTGTGGAAAAAACAGTTTTGCACTTGTGATAGTGTTGAAAAACCACTTTTCGCACTTGTGTTAGTGTTGAAAAACCACTTTTCGCACTTGTGTTGGTGCAGGAAACCACTTTTGCACTTGTATTAGTGTGGAAAAAACACTTTTTGCACTTGTGATAGTGTTGAAAAACCACTTTTCGCACTTGTGTTAGTGTTGAAAAACCACTTTTCGCACTTGTGTTGGTGCAGGAACCCACTTTTGCACTTGTGTTAGTGTTGAAAAACCATTTTTCGCGCTTGTGTTAGTGTTGAAAAACCACTTTTCGCACTTGTGTTGGTGCAGGAAACCACTTTTGCACTTGTGTTAGTGTTGAAAAACCATTTTTCGCGCTTGTGTTAGTGTTGAAAAACCACTTTTCGCACTTGTGTTAGTGTTGAAAAACCACTTTTCGCACTTGTGTTGGTGCAGGAAACCACTTTTGCACTTGTATTAGTGTGGAAAAAACACTTTTCGCACTTGTGTTAGTGTTGAAAAACCACTTTTCGCACTTGTGTTACTGTTGAAAAACCACTTTTCGCAGTTGTGTTGGTGCAGGAAACCACTTTTGCACTTGTATTAGTGTGGAAAAAACACTTTTCGCACTTGTGTTAGTGTTGAAAAACCACTTTTCGCACTTGTGGTAGTGTTGAAAAACCACTTTTCGCACTTGTGTTGGTGCAGGAAACCACTTTTGCACTTGTATTAGTGTGGGAAAAACACTTTTTGCACTTGTGATAGTGTTGAAAAACCACTTTTCGCACTTGTGTTAGTGTTGAAAAACCACTTTTCGCACTTGTGTTGGTGCAGGAAACCACTTTTGCACTTGTATTAGTGTGGAAAAAACACTTTTTGCACTTGTGATGGTGTTGAAAAACCACTTTTCGCACTTGTGTTAGTGTTGAAAAACCACTTTTCGCACTTCTGTTGGTGCAGGAAACCACTTTTGCACTTGTATTAGTGTGGAAAAAACACTTTTTGCACTTGTGTTGGTGCAGGAAACCACTTTTCGCACTTGTGTTAGTGTTGAAAAACCACTTTTCGCACTTGTGTTGGTGCAGGAAACCACTTTTCGCACTTGTGATAGTGTGGAAAAACCACTTTTGCACTTGTATTAGTGTGGAAAAAACCACTTTTCGCACTTGTGTTAGTGTTGAAAAACCACTTTTCGCACTTGTGTTGGTGCAGGAAACCACTTTTGCACTTGTATTAGTGTGGAAAAAACACTTTTCGCACTTGTGTTAGTGTTGAAAAACCACTTTTCGCACTTGTGTTACTGTTGAAAAACCACTTTTCGCACTTGTGTTGGTGCAGGAAACCACTTTTGCACTTGTATTAGTGTGGAAAAAACACTTTTCGCACTTGTGTTAGTGTTGAAAAACCACTTTTCGCACTTGTGGTAGTGTTGAAAAACCACTTTTCGCACTTGTGTTGGTGCAGGAAACCACTTTTGCACTTGTATTAGTGTGGAAAAAACACTTTTTGCACTTGTGATAGTGTTGAAAAACCACTTTTCGCACTTGTGTTAGTGTCGAAAAACCACTTTTCGCACTTGTGTTGGTGCAGGAAACCACTTTTGCACTTGTATTAGTGTGGAAAAACCACTTTTCGCACTTGTGTTAGTGTTGAAAAACCACCTTTCGCACTTGTGTTAGTGTCGAAAAACCACTTTTCGCACTTGTGTTAGTGTTGAAAAACCACTTTTCGCACTTGTGTTGGTGCAGGAAACCACTTTTGCATTTGTATTAGTGAGGAAAAAACACTTTTTGCACTTGTGTTAGTGTTGAAAAACCACTTTTCGCAGTTGTGTTAGTGTTGAAAAACCACTTTTGCACTTGTGTTGGTGTGGAAAAACCACTTTTGCACTTGTATTAATGTTGAAAAAACACTTTTTGCACTTGTGTTAGTGTTGAAAAACCACTTTTCGCACTTGTGTTAGTGTTGAAAAACCACTTTTCGCACTTGTGTTGGTGCAGGAAACCACTTTTGCACTTGTATTAGTGTGGAAAAACCACTTTTCGCACTTGTGTTAGTGTTGAAAAACCACTTTTCGCACTTGTGTTAGTGTTGAAAAACCACTTTTCGCACTTATGTTGGTGCAGGAAACCACATTTGCACTTGTATTAGTGTGGAAAAACACTTTTCGCACTTGTGTTAGTGTTGAAAAACCACTTTTCGCACTTGTGTTGGTGCAGGAAACCACATTTGCACTTGTATTAGTGTGGAAAAAACACTTTTTGCACTTCTGATAGTGTTGAAAAACCACTTTTCGCACTTGTGTTAGTGTTGAAAAACCACTTTTCGCACTCGTGTTGGTGCAGGAAACCACTTTTGCACTTGTATTAGTGTGGAAAAACCACTTTTCGCACTTGGGTTAGTGTTGAAAAACCACTTTTTGCACTTGTGTTAGTGTTGAAAAACCACTTTTCGCACTTGTGTTGGTGCAGGAAACCACTTTTGCACTTGTATTAGTGTGGAAAAACCACTTTTCGCACTTGTGTTCGTGTTGAAAAACCACTTTTCGCACTTGTGTTAGTGTTGAAAAACCACTTTTCGCACTTGTGTTGGTGCAGGAAACCACTTTTGCACTTGTATTAGTGTGGAAAAAACACTCTTTGCACTTGTGATAGTGTTGAAAAACCACTTTTCGCACTTGTGTTAGAGTTGAAAAACCACTTTTCGCACTTGTGTTGGTGCAGGAAACCACTTTTGCACTTGTATTAGTGTGGAAAAACCACTTTTCGCACTTGTGTTAATGTTGAAAAACCACTTTTCGCACTTGTGTTAGTGTTGAAAAACCACTTTTCGCACTTGTGTTAGTGTTGAAAAACCACTTTTTGCACTTGTGTTGGTGCAGGAAACCACTTTTGCACTTGTATTAGTGTGGAAAAACCACTTTTCGCACTTGTATTAGTGCTGAAAAACCACTTTTTGCACTTGTGTTGGTGCAGGAAACCACTTTTGCACTTGTGTTTATGTTGAAAAACCACTTTTCGCACTTGTGTTAGTGTTGAAAAACCACTTTTCGCACTTGTGTTAGTGTTGAAAAACCACTTTTTGCACTTGTGTTGGTGCAGGAAACCACTTTTGCACTTGTATTAGTGTGGAAAAACCACTTTTCGCACTTGTATTAGTGCTGAAAAACCACTTTTCGCACTTGTGTTAGAGTTGAAAAACCACTTTTCGCACTTGTGTTGGTGCAGGAAACCACTTTTGCACTTGTATTAGTGTGGAAAAACCACTTTTCGCACTTGTGTTAGTGTCGAAAAACCACTTTTCGCACTTGTGTTAGTGTTGAAAAACCACTTTTCGCACTTGTGTTGGTGCAGGAAACCACTTTTGCACTTGTATTAGTGTGGAAAAAACACTTTTTGCACTTGTGATAGTGTTGAAAAACCACTTTTCGCACTTGTGTTAGTGTTGAAAAACCACTTTTCGCACTTGTGTTGGTGCAGGAAACCACTTTTGCACTTGTATTAGTGTGGAAAAACACTTTTTGCACTTGTGATAGTGTTGAAAAACCACTTTTCGCACTTGTGTTAGTGTTGAAAAACCACTTTTCGCACTTGTGTTGGTGTTGAAAAACCACTTTTCGCACTTGTGTTTGTGCAGGAAACCACTTTTGCACTTGTATTAGTGTGGAAAAAACACTTTTAGCACTTGTGATAGTGTTGAAAAACCACTTTTCGCACTTGTGTTAGTGTTGAAAAACCACTTTTCGCACTTGTGTTGGTGCAGTAAACCACTTTTGCACTTGTATTAGTGTGGAAAAACCACTTTTCGCACTTGTGTTAGTGTCAAAAAACCACTTTTCGCACTTGTGTTAGTGTTGAAAAACCACTTTTCGCACTTGTGTTGGTGCAGGAAACCACTTTTGCACTTGTATTAGTGTGGAAAAAACAGTTTTGCACTTGTGATAGTGTTGAAAAACCACTTTTCGCACTTGTGTTAGTGTTGAAAAACCACTTTTCGCACTTGTGTTGGTGCAGGAAACCACTTTTGCACTTGTATTAGTGTGGAAAAAACACTTTTTGCACTTGTGATAGTGTTGAAAAACCACTTTTCGCACTTGTGTTAGTGTTGAAAAACCACTTTTCGCACTTGTGTTGGTGCAGGAACCCACTTTTGCACTTGTATTAGTGTGGACAAAACATTTTTCGCACTTGTGTTAGTGTTGAAAAACCACTTTTCGCACTTGTGTTAGTGTTGAAAAACCACTTTTCGCACTCGTGTTGGTGCAGGAAACCACTTTTGCACTTGTATTAGTGTGGAAAAACCACTTTTCGCACTTGGGTTAGTGTTGAAAAACCACTTTTTGCACTTGTGTTAGTGTTGAAAAACCACTTTTCGCACTTGTGTTGGTGCAGGAAACCACTTTTGCACTTGTATTAGTGTGGAAAAACCACTTTTCGCACTTGTGTTCGTGTTGAAAAACCACTTTTCGCACTTGTGTTAGTGTTGAAAAACCACTTTTCGCACTTGTGTTGGTGCAGGAAACCACTTTTGCACTTGTATTAGTGTGGAAAAAACACTCTTTGCACTTGTGATAGTGTTGAAAAACCACTTTTCGCACTTGTGTTAGAGTTGAAAAACCACTTTTCGCACTTGTGTTGGTGCAGGAAACCACTTTTGCACTTGTATTAGTGTGGAAAAACCACTTTTCGCACTTGTGTTAATGTTGAAAAACCACTTTTCGCACTTGTGTTAGTGTTGAAAAACCACTTTTCGCACTTGTGTTAGTGTTGAAAAACCACTTTTTGCACTTGTGTTGGTGCAGGAAACCACTTTTGCACTTGTATTAGTGTGGAAAAACCACTTTTCGCACTTGTATTAGTGCTGAAAAACCACTTTTTGCACTTGTGTTGGTGCAGGAAACCACTTTTGCACTTGTGTTTATGTTGAAAAACCACTTTTCGCACTTGTGTTAGTGTTGAAAAACCACTTTTCGCACTTGTGTTAGTGTTGAAAAACCACTTTTTGCACTTGTGTTGGTGCAGGAAACCACTTTTGCACTTGTATTAGTGTGGAAAAACCACTTTTCGCACTTGTATTAGTGCTGAAAAACCACTTTTCGCACTTGTGTTAGAGTTGAAAAACCACTTTTCGCACTTGTGTTGGTGCAGGAAACCACTTTTGCACTTGTATTAGTGTGGAAAAACCACTTTTCGCACTTGTGTTAGTGTCGAAAAACCACTTTTCGCACTTGTGTTAGTGTTGAAAAACCACTTTTCGCACTTGTGTTGGTGCAGGAAACCACTTTTGCACTTGTATTAGTGTGGAAAAAACACTTTTTGCACTTGTGATAGTGTTGAAAAACCACTTTTCGCACTTGTGTTAGTGTTGAAAAACCACTTTTCGCACTTGTGTTGGTGCAGGAAACCACTTTTGCACTTGTATTAGTGTGGAAAAACACTTTTTGCACTTGTGATAGTGTTGAAAAACCACTTTTCGCACTTGTGTTAGTGTTGAAAAACCACTTTTCGCACTTGTGTTGGTGTTGAAAAACCACTTTTCGCACTTGTGTTTGTGCAGGAAACCACTTTTGCACTTGTATTAGTGTGGAAAAAACACTTTTAGCACTTGTGATAGTGTTGAAAAACCACTTTTCGCACTTGTGTTAGTGTTGAAAAACCACTTTTCGCACTTGTGTTGGTGCAGTAAACCACTTTTGCACTTGTATTAGTGTGGAAAAACCACTTTTCGCACTTGTGTTAGTGTCAAAAAACCACTTTTCGCACTTGTGTTAGTGTTGAAAAACCACTTTTCGCACTTGTGTTGGTGCAGGAAACCACTTTTGCACTTGTATTAGTGTGGAAAAAACAGTTTTGCACTTGTGATAGTGTTGAAAAACCACTTTTCGCACTTGTGTTAGTGTTGAAAAACCACTTTTCGCACTTGTGTTGGTGCAGGAAACCACTTTTGCACTTGTATTAGTGTGGAAAAAACACTTTTTGCACTTGTGATAGTGTTGAAAAACCACTTTTCGCACTTGTGTTAGTGTTGAAAAACCACTTTTCGCACTTGTGTTGGTGCAGGAACCCACTTTTGCACTTGTATTAGTGTGGACAAAACATTTTTCGCACTTGTGTTAGTGTTGAAAAACCACTTTTCGCACTTGTGGTAGTGTTGAAAAACCACTTTTCACACTTGTGTTGGTGCAGGAAACCACTTTTGCACTTGTATTAGTGTGGAAAAAACACTTTTTGCACTTGTGATAGTGTTGAAAAACCACTTTTCGCACTTGTGTTAGTGTTGAAAAACCACTTTTCGCACTTGTGTTGGTGCAGGAAACCACTTTTGCACTTGTATTAGTGTGGAAAAACCACTTTTTGCACTTGTGTTAGTGTTGAAAAACCACTTTTCGCCCTTGTGTTAGTGTTGAAAAACCACTTTTCGCAATTGTGTTAGTGTTGAAAAACTACTTTTCGCACTTGTGTTGGTGCAGGAACCCACTTTTGCGCTTGTATTAGTGTGGAAAAACCACTTTTTGCACTTGTGATAGTGTTGAAAACCCACTTTTCGCACATGTGTTAGTGAAGGAAACCACTTTTCGCACTTGTGTTGGTGCAGGAAACCACTTTTGCACTTGTATTAGTGTGGAAAAAACATTTTTTGCACTTGTGATAGTGTTGAAAAACCACTTTTCGCACTTGTGTTAGTGTTGAAAATCCACTTTTCGCACCTGTGTTGGTGCAGGAAACAACTTTTGCACTTGTATTAGTGTGGAAAAAACACTTTTTGCACTTGTGATAGTGTTGAAAAACCACTTTTTGCACTTGTGATAGTGTTGAAAAACTACTTTTCACACTTGTGTTAGTGTTGAAAAACCACTTTTCGCACTTGTGTTGGTGCAGGAAACCACTTTTGCACTTGTGTTAGTGTTGAAAAACCATTTTTCGCGCTTGTGTTAGTGTTGAAAAACCACTTTTCGCACTTGTGTTAGTGTTGAAAAACCACTTTTCGCACTTGTGTTGGTGCAGGAAACCACTTTTGCACTTGTATTAGTGTGGAAAAAACACTTTTCGCACTTGTGTTAGTGTTGAAAAACCACTTTTCGCACTTGTGTTACTGTTGAAAAACCACTTTTCGCAGTTGTGTTGGTGCAGGAAACCACTTTTGCACTTGTATTAGTGTGGAAAAAACACTTTTCGCACTTGTGTTAGTGTTGAAAAACCACTTTTCGCACTTGTGGTAGTGTTGAAAAACCACTTTTCGCACTTGTGTTGGTGCAGGAAACCACTTTTGCACTTGTATTAGTGTGGGAAAAACACTTTTTGCACTTGTGATAGTGTTGAAAAACCACTTTTCGCACTTGTGTTAGTGTTGAAAAACCACTTTTCGCACTTGTGTTGGTGCAGGAAACCACTTTTGCACTTGTATTAGTGTGGAAAAAACACTTTTTGCACTTGTGATGGTGTTGAAAAACCACTTTTCGCACTTGTGTTAGAGTTGAAAAACCACTTTTCGCACTTCTGTTGGTGCAGGAAACCACTTTTGCACTTGTATTAGTGTGAAAAAAACACTTTTTGCACTTGTGTTGGTGCAGGAAACCACTTTTCGCACTTGTGTTGGTGCAGGAAACCACTTTTCGCACTTGTGATAGTGTGGAAAAACCACTTTTGCACTTGTATTAGTGTGGAAAAAACCACTTTTCGCACTTGTGTTAGTGTTGAAAAACCACTTTTCGCACTTGTGTTGGTGCAGGAAACCACTTTTGCACTTGTATTAGTGTGGAAAAAACACTTTTCGCACTTGTGTTAGTGTTGAAAAACCACTTTTCGCACTTGTGTTACTGTTGAAAAACCACTTTTCGCACTTGTGTTGGTGCAGGAAACCACTTTTGCACTTGTATTAGTGTGGAAAAAACACTTTTCGCACTTGTGTTAGTGTTGAAAAACCACTTTTCGCACTTGTGGTAGTGTTGAAAAACCACTTTTCGCACTTGTGTTGGTGCAGGAAACCACTTTTGCACTTGTATTAGTGTGGAAAAAACACTTTTTGCACTTGTGATAGTGTTGAAAAACCACTTTTCGCACTTGTGTTAGTGTCGAAAAACCACTTTTCGCACTTGTGTTGGTGCAGGAAACCACTTTTGCACTTGTATTAGTGTGGAAAAACCACTTTTCGCACTTGTGTTAGTGTTGAAAAACCACCTTTCGCACTTGTGTTAGTGTCGAAAAACCACTTTTCGCACTTGTGTTAGTGTTGAAAAACCACTTTTCGCACTTGTGTTGGTGCAGGAAACCACTTTTTCACTTGTATTAGTGAGGAAAAAACACTTTTTGCACTTGTGTTAGTGTTGAAAAACCACTTTTCGCAGTTGTGTTAGTGTTGAAAAACCACTTTTGCACTTGTGTTGGTGTGGAAAAACCACTTTTGCACTTGTATTAATGTTGAAAAAACACTTTTTGCACTTGTGTTAGTGTTGAAAAACCACTTTTCGCACTTGTGTTAGTGTTGAAAAACCACTTTTCGCACTTGTGTTGGTGCAGGAAACCACTTTTGCACTTGTATTAGTGTGGAAAAACCACTTTTCGCACTTGTGTTGGTGCAGGAAACCACTTTTGCACTTGTGTTTATGTTGAAAAACCACTTTTCGCACTTGTGTTAGTGTTGAAAAACCACTTTTCGCACTTGTGTTAGTGCTGAAAAACCACTTTTTGCACTTGTGTTGGTGCAGGAAACCACTTTTGCACTTGTGTTTATGTTGAAAAACCACTTTTCGCACTTGTGTTAGTGTTGAAAAACCACTTTTCGCACTTGTGTTAGTGTTGAAAAACCACTTTTTGCACTTGTGTTGGTGCAGGAAACCACTTTTGCACTTGTATTAGTGTGGAAAAACCACTTTTCGCACTTGTATTAGTGCTGAAAAACCACTTTTCGCACTTGTGTTAGAGTTGAAAAACCGCTTTTCGCACTTGTGTTGGTGCAGGAAACCACTTTTGCACTTGTATTAGTGTGGAAAAACCACTTTTCGCACTTGTGTTAGTGTCGAAAAAACCACTTTTCGCACTTGTGTTAGTGTTGAAAAACCACTTTTCGCACTTGTGTTGGTGCAGGAAACCACTTTTGCACTTGTATTAGTGTGGAAAAAAACACTTTTTGCACTTGTGATAGTGTTGAAAAACCACTTTTCGCACTTGTGTTAGTGTTGAAAAACCACTTTTCGCACTTGTGTTGGTGCAGGAAACCACTTTTGCACTTGTATTAGTGTGGAAAAAACACTTTTTGCACTTGTGATAGTGTTGAAAAACCACTTTTCGCACTTGTGTTAGTGTTGAAAAACCACTTTTCGCACTTGTGTTGGTGTTGAAAAACCACTTTTCGCACTTGTGTTTGTGCAGGAAACCACTTTTGCACTTGTATTAGTGTGGAAAAAACACTTTTAGCACTTGTGATAGTGTTGAAAAACCACTTTTCGCACTTGTGTTAGTGTTGAAAAACCACTTTTCGCACTTGTGTTGGTGCAGTAAACCACTTTTGCACTTGTATTAGTGTGGAAAAACCACTTTTCGCACTTGTGTTAGTGTCGAAAAACCACTTTTCGCACTTGTGTTAGTGTTGAAAAACCACTTTTCGCACTTGTGTTGGTGCAGGAAACCACTTTTGCACTTGTATTAGTGTGGAAAAAACAGTTTTGCACTTGTGATAGTGTTGAAAAACCACTTTTCGCACTTGTGTTAGTGTTGAAAAACCACTTTTCGCACTTGTGTTGGTGCAGGAAACCACTTTTGCACTTGTATTAGTGTGGAAAAAACACTTTTTGCACTTGTGATAGTGTTGAAAAACCACTTTTCGCACTTGTGTTAGTGTTGAAAAACCACTTTTCGCACTTGTGTTGGTGCAGGAACCCACTTTTGCACTTGTATTAGTGTGGACAAAACATTTTTCGCACTTGTGTTAGTGTTGAAAAACCACTTTTCGCACTTGTGGTAGTGTTGAAAAACCACTTTTCACACTTGTGTTGGTGCAGGAAACCACTTTTGCACTTGTATTAGTGTGGAAAAAACACTTTTTGCACTTGTGATAGTGTTGAAAAACCACTTTTCGCACTTGTGTTAGTGTTGAAAAACCACTTTTCGCACTTGTGTTGGTGCAGGAAACCACTTTTGCACTTGTATTAGTGTGGAAAAACCACTTTTTGCACTTGTGTTAGTGTTGAAAAAACACTTTTCGCCCTTGTGTTAGTGTTGAAAAACCACTTTTCGCAATTGTGTTAGTGTTGAAAAACTACTTTTCGCACTTGTGTTGGTGCAGGAACCCACTTTTGCGCTTGTATTAGTGTGGAAAAACCACTTTTTGCACTTGTGATAGTGTTGAAAACCCACTTTTCGCACATGTGTTAGTGAAGGAAACCACTTTTCGCACTTGTGTTGGTGCAGGAAACCACTTTTGCACTTGTATTAGTGTGGAAAAAACATTTTTTGCACTTGTGATAGTGTTGAAAAACCACTTTTCGCACTTGTGTTAGTGTTGAAAATCCACTTTTCGCACCTGTGTTGGTGCAGGAAACAACTTTTGCACTTGTATTAGTGTGGAAAAAACACTTTTTGCACTTGTGATAGTGTTGAAAAACCACTTTTTGCACTTGTGATAGTGTTGAAAAACTACTTTTCACACTTGTGTTAGTGTTGAAAAACCACTTTTCGCACTTGTGTTGGTGCAGGAAACCACTTTTGCACTTGTGTTAGTGTTGAAAAACCATTTTTCGCGCTTGTGTTAGTGTTGAAAAACCACTTTTCGCACTTGTGTTAGTGTTGAAAAACCACTTTTCGCACTTGCGTTGGTGCAGGAAACCACTTTTGCACTTGTATTAGTGTGGAAAAAACACTTTTCGCACTTGTGTTAGTGTTGAAAAACCACTTTTCGCACTTGTGTTACTGTTGAAAAACCACTTTTCGCAGTTGTGTTGGTGCAGGAAACCACTTTTGCACTTGTATTAGTGTGGAAAAAACACTTTTTGCACTTGTGATAGTGTTGAAAAACCACTTTTCGCACTTGTGTTAGTGTTGAAAAACCACTTTTCGCACTTGTGTTGGTGCAGGAACCCACTTTTGCACTTGTGTTAGTGTTGAAAAACCATTTTTCGCGCTTGTGTTAGTGTTGAAAAACCACTTTTCGCACTTGTGTTGGTGCAGGAAACCACTTTTGCACTTGTGTTAGTGTTGAAAAACCATTTTTCGCGCTTGTGTTAGTGTTGAAAAACCACTTTTCGCACTTGTGTTAGTGTTGAAAAACCACTTTTCGCACTTGTGTTGGTGCAGGAAACCACTTTTGCACTTGTATTAGTGTGGAAAAAACACTTTTCGCACTTGTGTTAGTGTTGAAAAACCACTTTTCGCACTTGTGTTACTGTTGAAAAACCACTTTTCGCAGTTGTGTTGGTGCAGGAAACCACTTTTGCACTTGTATTAGTGTGGAAAAAACACTTTTCGCACTTGTGTTAGTGTTGAAAAACCACTTTTCGCACTTGTGGTAGTGTTGAAAAACCACTTTTCGCACTTGTGTTGGTGCAGGAAACCACTTTTGCACTTGTATTAAGTGTGGGAAAAACACTTTTTGCACTTGTGATAGTGTTGAAAAACCACTTTTCGCACTTGTGTTAGTGTTGAAAAACCACTTTTCGCACTTGTGTTGGTGCAGGAAACCACTTTTGCACTTGTATTAGTGTGGAAAAAACACTTTTTGCACTTGTGATGGTGTTGAAAAACCACTTTTCGCACTTGTGTTAGTGTTGAAAAACCACTTTTCGCACTTCTGTTGGTGCAGGAAACCACTTTTGCACTTGTATTAGTGTGGAAAAAACACTTTTTGCACTTGTGTTGGTGCAGGAAACCACTTTTCGCACTTGTGTTAGTGTTGAAAAACCACTTTTCGCACTTGTGTTGGTGCAGGAAACCACTTTTCGCACTTGTGATAGTGTGGAAAAACCACTTTTGCACTTGTATTAGTGTGGAAAAAACCACTTTTCGCACTTGTGTTAGTGTTGAAAAACCACTTTTCGCACTTGTGTTGGTGCAGGAAACCACTTTTGCACTTGTATTAGTGTGGAAAAAACACTTTTCGCACTTGTGTTAGTGTTGAAAAACCACTTTTCGCACTTGTGTTACTGTTGAAAAACCACTTTTCGCACTTGTGTTGGTGCAGGAAACCACTTTTGCACTTGTATTAGTGTGGAAAAAACACTTTTCGCACTTGTGTTAGTGTTGAAAAACCACTTTTCGCACTTGTGGTAGTGTTGAAAAACCACTTTTCGCACTTGTGTTGGTGCAGGAAACCACTTTTGCACTTGTATTAGTGTGGAAAAAACACTTTTTGCACTTGTGATAGTGTTGAAAAACCACTTTTCGCACTTGTGTTAGTGTCGAAAAACCACTTTTCGCACTTGTGTTGGTGCAGGAAACCACTTTTGCACTTGTATTAGTGTGGAAAAACCACTTTTCGCACTTGTGTTAGTGTTGAAAAACCACCTTTCGCACTTGTGTTAGTGTCGAAAAAACCACTTTTCGCACTTGTGTTAGTGTTGAAAAACCACTTTTCGCACTTGTGTTGGTGCAGGAAACCACTTTTGCATTTGTATTAGTGAGGAAAAAACACTTTTTGCACTTGTGTTAGTGTTGAAAAACCACTTTTCGCAGTTGTGTTAGTGTTGAAAAACCACTTTTGCACTTGTGTTGGTGTGGAAAAACCACTTTTGCACTTGTATTAATGTTGAAAAAACACTTTTTGCACTTATGTTAGTGTTGAAAAACCACTTTTCGCACTTGTGTTAGTGTTGAAAAACCACTTTTCGCACTTGTGTTGGTGCAGGAAACCACTTTTGCACTTGTATTAGTGTGGAAAAACCACTTTTCGCACTTGTGTTAGTGTTGAAAAACCACTTTTCGCACTTGTGTTGGTGCAGGAAACCACTTTGCACTTGTATTCGTGTGGAAAAACCACTTTTCGCACTTGTGTTAGTGTTGAAAAACCACTTTTCGCACTTGTGGTAGTGTTGAAAAACCACTTTTCGCACTTGTGTTGGTGCAGGAAACCACTTTTGCACTTGTATTAGTGTGGGAAAAACACTTTTCGCCCTTGTGTTAGTGTTGAAAAACCACTTTTCGCAATTGTGTTAGTGTTGAAAAACTACTTTTCGCACTTGTGTTGGTGCAGGAACCCACTTTTGCGCTTGTATTAGTGTGGAAAAACCACTTTTTGCACTTGTGATAGTGTTGAAAACCCACTTTTCGCACATGTGTTAGTGAAGGAAACCACTTTTCGCACTTGTGTTGGTGCAGGAAACCACTTTTGCACTTGTATTAGTGTGGAAAAAACATTTTTTGCACTTGTGATAGTGTTGAAAAACCACTTTTCGCACTTGTGTTAGTGTTGAAAATCCACTTTTCGCACCTGTGTTGGTGCAGGAAACAACTTTTGCACTTGTATTAGTGTGGAAAAAACACTTTTTGCACTTGTGATAGTGTTGAAAAACCACTTTTTGCACTTGTGATAGTGTTGAAAAACTACTTTTCACACTTGTGTTAGTGTTGAAAAACCACTTTTCGCACTTGTGTTGGTGCAGGAAACCACTTTTGCACTTGTGTTAGTGTTGAAAAACCATTTTTCGCGCTTGTGTTAGTGTTGAAAAACCACTTTTCGCACTTGTGTTAGTGTTGAAAAACCACTTTTCGCACTTGCGTTGGTGCAGGAAACCACTTTTGCACTTGTATTAGTGTGGAAAAAACACTTTTCGCACTTGTGTTAGTGTTGAAAAACCACTTTTCGCACTTGTGTTACTGTTGAAAAACCACTTTTCGCAGTTGTGTTGGTGCAGGAAACCACTTTTGCACTTGTATTAGTGTGGAAAAAACACTTTTTGCACTTGTGATAGTGTTGAAAAACCACTTTTCGCACTTGTGTTAGTGTTGAAAAACCACTTTTCGCACTTGTGTTGGTGCAGGAACCCACTTTTGCACTTGTGTTAGTGTTGAAAAACCATTTTTCGCGCTTGTGTTAGTGTTGAAAAACCACTTTTCGCACTTGTGTTGGTGCAGGAAACCACTTTTGCACTTGTGTTAGTGTTGAAAAACCATTTTTCGCGCTTGTGTTAGTGTTGAAAAACCACTTTTCGCACTTGTGTTAGTGTTGAAAAACCACTTTTCGCACTTGTGTTGGTGCAGGAAACCACTTTTGCACTTGTATTAGTGTGGAAAAAACACTTTTCGCACTTGTGTTAGTGTTGAAAAACCACTTTTCGCACTTGTGTTACTGTTGAAAAACCACTTTTCGCAGTTGTGTTGGTGCAGGAAACCACTTTTGCACTTGTATTAGTGTGGAAAAAACACTTTTCGCACTTGTGTTAGTGTTGAAAAACCACTTTTCGCACTTGTGGTAGTGTTGAAAAACCACTTTTCGCACTTGTGTTGGTGCAGGAAACCACTTTTGCACTTGTATTAGTGTGGGAAAAACACTTTTTGCACTTGTGATAGTGTTGAAAAACCACTTTTCGCACTTGTGTTAGTGTTGAAAAACCACTTTTCGCACTTGTGTTGGTGCAGGAAACCACTTTTGCACTTGTATTAGTGTGGAAAAAACACTTTTTGCACTTGTGATGGTGTTGAAAAACCACTTTTCGCACTTGTGTTAGTGTTGAAAAACCACTTTTCGCACTTCTGTTGGTGCAGGAAACCACTTTTGCACTTGTATTAGTGTGGAAAAAACACTTTTTGCACTTGTGTTGGTGCAGGAAACCACTTTTCGCACTTGTGTTAGTGTTGAAAAACCACTTTTCGCACTTGTGTTGGTGCAGGAAACCACTTTTCGCACTTGTGATAGTGTGGAAAAACCACTTTTGCACTTGTATTAGTGTGGAAAAAACCACTTTTCGCACTTGTGTTAGTGTTGAAAAACCACTTTTCGCACTTGTGTTGGTGCAGGAAACCACTTTTGCACTTGTATTAGTGTGGAAAAAACACTTTTCGCACTTGTGTTAGTGTTGAAAAACCACTTTTCGCACTTGTGTTACTGTTGAAAAACCACTTTTCGCACTTGTGTTGGTGCAGGAAACCACTTTTGCACTTGTATTAGTGTGGAAAAAACACTTTTCGCACTTGTGTTAGTGTTGAAAAACCACTTTTCGCACTTGTGGTAGTGTTGAAAAACCACTTTTCGCACTTGTGTTGGTGCAGGAAACCACTTTTGCACTTGTATTAGTGTGGAAAAAACACTTTTTGCACTTGTGATAGTGTTGAAAAACCACTTTTCGCACTTGTGTTAGTGTCGAAAAACCACTTTTCGCACTTGTGTTGGTGCAGGAAACCACTTTTGCACTTGTATTAGTGTGGAAAAACCACTTTTCGCACTTGTGTTAGTGTTGAAAAACCACCTTTCGCACTTGTGTTAGTGTCGAAAAACCACTTTTCGCACTTGTGTTGTTAGTGTTGAAAAACCACTTTTCGCACTTGTGTTGGTGCAGGAAACCACTTTTGCATTTGTATTAGTGAGGAAAAAACACTTTTTGCACTTGTGTTAGTGTTGAAAAACCACTTTTCGCAGTTGTGTTAGTGTTGAAAAACCACTTTTGCACTTGTGTTGGTGTGGAAAAACCACTTTTGCACTTGTATTAATGTTGAAAAAACACTTTTTGCACTTGTGTTAGTGTTGAAAAACCACTTTTCGCACTTGTGTTAGTGTTGAAAAACCACTTTTCGCACTTGTGTTGGTGCAGGAAACCACTTTTGCACTTGTATTAGTGTGGAAAAACCACTTTTCGCACTTGTGTTAGTGTTGAAAAACCACTTTTCGCACTTGTGTTGGTGCAGGAAACCACTTTGCACTTGTATTCGTGTGGAAAAACCACTTTTCGCACTTGTGTTAGTGTTGAAAAACCACTTTTCGCACTTGTGGTAGTGTTGAAAAACCACTTTTCGCACTTGTGTTGGTGCAGGAAACCACTTTTGCACTTGTATTAGTGTGGGAAAAACACTTTTTGCACTTGTGATAGTGTTGAAAAACCACTTTTCGCACTTGTGTTAGTGTTGAAAAACCACTTTTCGCACTTGTGTTGGTGCAGGAAACCACTTTTGCACTTGTATTAGTGTGGAAAAAACACTTTTTGCACTTGTGATGGTGTTGAAAAACCACTTTTCGCACTTGTGTTAGTGTTGAAAAACCACTTTTCGCACTTCTGTTGGTGCAGGAAACCACTTTTGCACTTGTATTAGTGTGGAAAAAACACTTTTTGCACTTGTGTTGGTGCAGGAAACCACTTTTCGCACTTGTGTTAGTGTTGAAAAACCACTTTTCGCACTTGTGTTGGTGCAGGAAACCACTTTTCGCACTTGTGATAGTGTGGAAAAACCACTTTTGCACTTGTATTAGTGTGGAAAAAACCACTTTTCGCACTTGTGTTAGTGTTGAAAAACCACTTTTCGCACTTGTGTTGGTGCAGGAAACCACTTTTGCACTTGTATTAGTGTGGAAAAAACACTTTTCGCACTTGTGTTAGTGTTGAAAAACCACTTTTCGCACTTGTGTTACTGTTGAAAAACCACTTTTCGCACTTGTGTTGGTGCAGGAAACCACTTTTGCACTTGTATTAGTGTGGAAAAAACACTTTTCGCACTTGTGTTAGTGTTGAAAAACCACTTTTCGCACTTGTGGTAGTGTTGAAAAACCACTTTTCGCACTTGTGTTGGTGCAGGAAACCACTTTTGCACTTGTATTAGTGTGGAAAAAACACTTTTTGCACTTGTGATAGTGTTGAAAAACCACTTTTCGCACTTGTGTTAGTGTCGAAAAACCACTTTTCGCACTTGTGTTGGTGCAGGAAACCACTTTTGCACTTGTATTAGTGTGGAAAAACCACTTTTCGCACTTGTGTTAGTGTTGAAAAACCACCTTTCGCACTTGTGTTAGTGTCGAAAAACCACTTTTCGCACTTGTGTTAGTGTTGAAAAACCACTTTTCGCACTTGTGTTGGTGCAGGAAACCACTTTTGCATTTGTATTAGTGAGGAAAAAACACTTTTTGCACTTGTGTTAGTGTTGAAAAACCACTTTTCGCAGTTGTGTTAGTGTTGAAAAACCACTTTTGCACTTGTGTTGGTGTGGAAAAACCACTTTTGCACTTGTATTAATGTTGAAAAAACACTTTTTGCACTTGTGTTAGTGTTGAAAAACCACTTTTCGCACTTGTGTTAGTGTTGAAAAACCACTTTTCGCACTTGTGTTGGTGCAGGAAACCACTTTTGCACTTGTATTAGTGTGGAAAAACCACTTTTCGCACTTGTGTTAGTGTTGAAAAACCACTTTTCGCACTTGTGTTAGTGTTGAAAAACCACTTTTCGCACTTATGTTGGTGCAGGAAACCACATTTGCACTTGTATTAGTGTGGAAAAACACTTTTCGCACTTGTGTTAGTGTTGAAAAACCACTTTTCGCACTTGTGTTGGTGCAGGAAACCACATTTGCACTTGTATTAGTGTGGAAAAAACACTTTTTGCACTTCTGATAGTGTTGAAAAACCACTTTTCGCACTTGTGTTAGTGTTGAAAAACCACTTTTCGCACTCGTGTTGGTGCAGGAAACCACTTTTGCACTTGTATTAGTGTGGAAAAACCACTTTTCGCATTTGGGTTAGTGTTGAAAAACCACTTTTTGCACTTGTGTTAGTGTTGAAAAACCACTTTTCGCACTTGTGTTGGTGCAGGAAACCACTTTTGCACTTGTATTAGTGTGGAAAAACCACTTTTCGCACTTGTGTTCGTGTTGAAAAACCACTTTTCGCACTTGTGTTAGAGTTGAAAAACCACTTTTCGCACTTGTGTTGGTGCAGGAAACCACTTTTGCACTTGTATTAGTGTGGAAAAACCACTTTTCGCACTTGTGTTAATGTTGAAAAACCACTTTTCGCACTTGTGTTAGTGTTGAAAAACCACTTTTCGCACTTGTGTTAGTGTTGAAAAACCACTTTTTGCACTTGTGTTGGTGCAGGAAACCACTTTTGCACTTGTATTAGTGTGGAAAAACCACTTTCGCACTTGTATTAGTGCTGAAAAACCACTTTTTGCACTTGTGTTGGTGCAGGAAACCACTTTTGCACTTGTGTTTATGTTGAAAAACCACTTTTCGCACTTGTGTTAGTGTTGAAAAACCACTTTTCGCACTTGTGTTAGTGTTGAAAAACCACTTTTTGCACTTGTGTTGGTGCAGGAAACCACTTTTGCACTTGTATTAGTGTGGAAAAACCACTTTTCGCACTTGTATTAGTGCTGAAAAACCACTTTTCGCACTTGTGTTAGAGTTGAAAAACCACTTTTCGCACTTGTGTTGGTGCAGGAAACCACTTTTGCACTTGTATTAGTGTGGAAAAACCACTTTTCGCACTTGTGTTAGTGTCGAAAAACCACTTTTCGCACTTGTGTTAGTGTTGAAAAACCACTTTTCGCACTTGTGTTGGTGCAGGAAACCACTTTTGCACTTGTATTAGTGTGGAAAAAACACTTTTTGCACTTGTGATAGTGTTGAAAAACCACTTTTCGCACTTGTGTTAGTGTTGAAAAACCACTTTTCGCACTTGTGTTGGTGCAGGAAACCACTTTTGCACTTGTATTAGTGTGGAAAAACACTTTTTGCACTTGTGATAGTGTTGAAAAACCACTTTTCGCACTTGTGTTAGTGTTGAAAAACCACTTTTCGCACTTGTGTTGGTGTTGAAAAACCACTTTTCGCACTTGTGTTTGTGCAGGAAACCACTTTTGCACTTGTATTAGTGTGGAAAAAACACTTTTAGCACTTGTGATAGTGTTGAAAAACCACTTTTCGCACTTGTGTTAGTGTTGAAAAACCACTTTTCGCACTTGTGTTGGTGCAGTAAACCACTTTTGCACTTGTATTAGTGTGGAAAAACCACTTTTCGCACTTGTGTTAGTGTCGAAAAACCACTTTTCGCACTTGTGTTAGTGTTGAAAAACCACTTTTCGCACTTGTGTTGGTGCAGGAAACCACTTTTGCACTTGTATTAGTGTGGAAAAAACAGTTTTGCACTTGTGATAGTGTTGAAAAACCACTTTTCGAACTTGTGTTAGTGTTGAAAAACCACTTTTCGCACTTGTGTTGGTGCAGGAAACCACTTTTGCACTTGTATTAGTGTGGGAAAAACACTTTTTGCACTTGTGATAGTGTTGAAAAACCACTTTTCGCACTTGTGTTAGTGTTGAAAAACCACTTTTCGCACTTGTGTTGGTGCAGGAACCCACTTTTGCACTTGTATTAGTGTGGACAAAACATTTTTCGCACTTGTGTTAGTGTTGAAAAACCACTTTTCGCACTTGTGGTAGTGTTGAAAAACCACTTTTCACACTTGTGTTGGTGCAGGAAACCACTTTTGCACTTGTATTAGTGTGGAAAAAACACTTTTTGCACTTGTGATAGTGTTGAAAAACCACTTTTCGCACTTGTGTTAGTGTTGAAAAACCACTTTTCGCACTTGTGTTGGTGCAGGAAACCACTTTTGCACTTGTATTAGTGTGGAAAAACCACTTTTTGCACTTGTGTTAGTGTTGAAAAACCACTTTTCGCCCTTGTGTTAGTGTTGAAAAACCACTTTTCGCAATTGTGTTAGTGTTGAAAAACTACTTTTCGCACTTGTGTTGGTGCAGGAACCCACTTTTGCGCTTGTATTAGTGTGGAAAAACCACTTTTTGCACTTGTGATAGTGTTGAAAACCCACTTTTCGCACATGTGTTAGTGAAGGAAACCACTTTTCGCACTTGTGTTGGTGCAGGAAACCACTTTTGCACTTGTATTAGTGTGGAAAAAACATTTTTTGCACTTGTGATAGTGTTGAAAAACCACTTTTCGCACTTGTGTTAGTGTTGAAAATCCACTTTTCGCACCTGTGTTGGTGCAGTAAACAACTTTTGCACTTGTATTAGTGTGGAAAAAACACTTTTTGCACTTGTGATAGTTTTGAAAAACCACTTTTTGCACTTGTGATAGTGTTGAAAAACTACTTTTCACACTTGTGTTAGTGTTGAAAAACCACTTTTCGCACTTGTGTTGGTGCAGGAAACCACTTTTGCACTTGTGTTAGTGTTGAAAAACCATTTTTCGCGCTTGTGTTAGTGTTGAAAAACCACTTTTCGCACTTGTGTTAGTGTTGAAAAACCACTTTTCGCACTTGTGTTGGTGCAGGAAACCACTTTTGCACTTGTATTAGTGTGGAAAAAACACTTTTCGCACTTGTGTTAGTGTTGAAAAACCACTTTTCGCACTTGTGTTACTGTTGAAAAACCACTTTTCGCAGTTGTGTTGGTGCAGGAAACCACTTTTGCACTTGTATTAGTGTGGAAAAAACACTTTTCGCACTTGTGTTAGTGTTGAAAAACCACTTTTCGCACTTGTGGTAGTGTTGAAAAACCACTTTTCGCACTTGTGTTGGTGCAGGAAACCACTTTTGCACTTGTATTAGTGTGGGAAAAACACTTTTTGCACTTGTGATAGTGTTGAAAAACCACTTTTCGCACTTGTGTTAGTGTTGAAAAACCACTTTTCGCACTTGTGTTGGTGCAGGAAACCACTTTTGCACTTGTATTAGTGTGGAAAAAACACTTTTTGCACTTGTGATGGTGTTGAAAAACCACTTTTCGCACCTGTGTTAGAGTTGAAAAACCACTTTTCGCACTTCTGTTGGTGCAGGAAACCACTTTTGCACTTGTATTAGTGTGGAAAAAACACTTTTTGCACTTGTGTTGGTGCAGGAAACCACTTTTCGCACTTGTGTTAGTGTTGAAAAACCACTTTTCGCACTTGTGTTGGTGCAGGAAACCACTTTTCGCACTTGTGATAGTGTGGAAAAACCACTTTTGCACTTGTATTAGTGTGGAAAAACCACTTTTCGCACTTGTGTTAGTGTTGAAAAACCACTTTTCGCACTTGTGTTGGTGCAGGAAACCACTTTTGCACTTGTATTAGTGTGGAAAAAACACTTTTCGCACTTGTGTTAGTGTTGAAAAACCACTTTTCGCACTTGTGTTACTGTTGAAAAACCACTTTTCGCACTTGTGTTGGTGCAGGAAACCACTTTTGCACTTGTATTAGTGTGGAAAAAACACTTTTTGCACTTGTGTTAGTGTTGAAAAACCACTTTTCGCACTTGTGGTAGTGTTGAAAAACCACTTTTCGCACTTGTGTTGGTGCAGGACACCACTTTTGCACTTGTATTAGTGTGGAAAAAACACTTTTTGCACTTGTGATAGTGTTGAAAAACCACTTTTCGCACTTGTGTTAGTGTCGAAAAACCACTTTTCGCACTTGTGTTGGTGCAGGAAACCACTTTTGCACTTGTATTAGTGTGGAAAAACCACTTTTCGCACTTGTGTTAGTGTTGAAAAACCACCTTTCGCACTTGTGTTAGTGTCGAAAAACCACTTTTCGCACTTGTGTTAGTGTTGAAAAACCACTTTTCGCACTTGTGTTGGTGCAGGAAACCACTTTTGCACTTGTATTAGTGTGGAAAAAACACTTTTTGCACTTGTGATAGTGTTGAAAAACCACTTTTCGCACTTGTGTTAGTGTTGAAAAACCACTTTTCGCACTTGTGTTGGTGCAGGAACCCACTTTTGCACTTGTATTAGTGTGGACAAAACATTTTTCGCACTTGTGTTAGTGTTGAAAAACCACTTTTCGCACTTGTGGTAGTGTTGAAAAACCACTTTTCACACTTGTGTTGGTGCAGGAAACCACTTTTGCACTTGTATTAGTGTGGAAAAAACACTTTTTGCACTTGTGATAGTGTTGAAAAACCACTTTTCGCACTTGTGTTAGTGTTGAAAAACCACTTTTCGCACTTGTGTTGGTGCAGGAAACCACTTTTGCACTTGTATTAGTGTGGAAAAACCACTTTTTGCACTTGTGTTAGTGTTGAAAAAACACTTTTCGCCCTTGTGTTAGTGTTGAAAAACCACTTTTCGCAATTGTGTTAGTGTTGAAAAACTACTTTTCGCACTTGTGTTGGTGCAGGAACCCACTTTTGCGCTTGTATTAGTGTGGAAAAACCACTTTTTGCACTTGTGATAGTGTTGAAAACCCACTTTTCGCACATGTGTTAGTGAAGGAAACCACTTTTCGCACTTGTGTTGGTGCAGGAAACCACTTTTGCACTTGTATTAGTGTGGAAAAAACATTTTTTGCACTTGTGATAGTGTTGAAAAACCACTTTTCGCACTTGTGTTAGTGTTGAAAATCCACTTTTCGCACCTGTGTTGGTGCAGGAAACAACTTTTGCACTTGTATTAGTGTGGAAAAAACACTTTTTGCACTTGTGATAGTGTTGAAAAACCACTTTTTGCACTTGTGATAGTGTTGAAAAACTACTTTTCACACTTGTGTTAGTGTTGAAAAACCACTTTTCGCACTTGTGTTGGTGCAGGAAACCACTTTTGCACTTGTGTTAGTGTTGAAAAACCATTTTTCGCGCTTGTGTTAGTGTTGAAAAACCACTTTTCGCACTTGTGTTAGTGTTGAAAAACCACTTTTCGCACTTGCGTTGGTGCAGGAAACCACTTTTGCACTTGTATTAGTGTGGAAAAAACACTTTTCGCACTTGTGTTAGTGTTGAAAAACCACTTTTCGCACTTGTGTTACTGTTGAAAAACCACTTTTCGCAGTTGTGTTGGTGCAGGAAACCACTTTTGCACTTGTATTAGTGTGGAAAAAACACTTTTTGCACTTGTGATAGTGTTGAAAAACCACTTTTCGCACTTGTGTTAGTGTTGAAAAACCACTTTTCGCACTTGTGTTGGTGCAGGAACCCACTTTTGCACTTGTGTTAGTGTTGAAAAACCATTTTTCGCGCTTGTGTTAGTGTTGAAAAACCACTTTTCGCACTTGTGTTGGTGCAGGAAACCACTTTTGCACTTGTGTTAGTGTTGAAAAACCATTTTTCGCGCTTGTGTTAGTGTTGAAAAACCACTTTTCGCACTTGTGTTAGTGTTGAAAAACCACTTTTCGCACTTGTGTTGGTGCAGGAAACCACTTTTGCACTTGTATTAGTGTGGAAAAAACACTTTTCGCACATGTGTTAGTGTTGAAAAACCACTTTTCGCACTTGTGTTACTGTTGAAAAACCACTTTTCGCAGTTGTGTTGGTGCAGGAAACCACTTTTGCACTTGTATTAGTGTGGAAAAAACACTTTTCGCACTTGTGTTAGTGTTGAAAAACCACTTTTCGCACTTGTGGTAGTGTTGAAAAACCACTTTTCGCACTTGTGTTGGTGCAGGAAACCACTTTTGCACTTGTATTAGTGTGGGAAAAACACTTTTTGCACTTGTGATAGTGTTGAAAAACCACTTTTCGCACTTGTGTTAGTGTTGAAAAACCACTTTTCGCACTTGTGTTGGTGCAGGAAACCACTTTTGCACTTGTATTAGTGTGGAAAAAACACTTTTTGCACTTGTGATGGTGTTGAAAAACCACTTTTCGCACTTGTGTTAGTGTTGAAAAACCACTTTTCGCACTTCTGTTGGTGCAGGAAACCACTTTTGCACTTGTATTAGTGTGGAAAAAACACTTTTTGCACTTGTGTTGGTGCAGGAAACCACTTTTCGCACTTGTGTTAGTGTTGAAAAACCACTTTTCGCACTTGTGTTGGTGCAGGAAACCACTTTTCGCACTTGTGATAGTGTGGAAAAACCACTTTTGCACTTGTATTAGTGTGGAAAAAACCACTTTTCGCACTTGTGTTAGTGTTGAAAAACCACTTTTCGCACTTGTGTTGGTGCAGGAAACCACTTTTGCACTTGTATTAGTGTGGAAAAAACACTTTTCGCACTTGTGTTAGTGTTGAAAAACCACTTTTCGCACTTGTGTTACTGTTGAAAAACCACTTTTCGCACTTGTGTTGGTGCAGGAAACCACTTTTGCACTTGTATTAGTGTGGAAAAAACACTTTTCGCACTTGTGTTAGTGTTGAAAAACCACTTTTCGCACTTGTGGTAGTGTTGAAAAACCACTTTTCGCACTTGTGTTGGTGCAGGAAACCACTTTTGCACTTGTATTAGTGTGGAAAAAACACTTTTTGCACTTGTGATAGTGTTGAAAAACCACTTTTCGCACTTGTGTTAGTGTCGAAAAACCACTTTTCGCACTTGTGTTGGTGCAGGAAACCACTTTTGCACTTGTATTAGTGTGGAAAAACCACTTTTCGCACTTGTGTTAGTGTTGAAAAACCACCTTTCGCACTTGTGTTAGTGTCGAAAAACCACTTTTCGCACTTGTGTTAGTGTTGAAAAACCACTTTTCGCACTTGTGTTGGTGCAGGAAACCACTTTTGCATTTGTATTAGTGAGGAAAAAACACTTTTTGCACTTGTGTTAGTGTTGAAAAACCACTTTTCGCAGTTGTGTTAGTGTTGAAAAACCACTTTTGCACTTGTGTTGGTGTGGAAAAACCACTTTTGCACTTGTATTAATGTTGAAAAAACACTTTTTGCACTTGTGTTAGTGTTGAAAAACCACTTTTCGCACTTGTGTTAGTGTTGAAAAACCACTTTTCGCACTTGTGTTGGTGCAGGAAACCACTTTTGCACTTGTATTAGTGTGGAAAAACCACTTTTCGCACTTGTGTTAGTGTTGAAAAACCACTTTTCGCACTTGTGTTAGTGTTGAAAAACCACTTTTCGCACTTATGTTGGTGCAGGAAACCACATTTGCACTTGTATTAGTGTGGAAAAACACTTTTCGCACTTGTGTTAGTGTTGAAAAACCACTTTTCGCACTTGTGTTGGTGCAGGAAACCACATTTGCACTTGTATTAGTGTGGAAAAAACACTTTTTGCACTTCTGATAGTGTTGAAAAACCACTTTTCGCACTTGTGTTAGTGTTGAAAAACCACTTTTCGCACTCGTGTTGGTTCAGGAAACCACTTTTGCACTTGTATTAGTGTGGAAAAACCACTTTTCGCACTTGGGTTAGTGTTGAAAAACCACTTTTTGCACTTGTGTTAGTGTTGAAAAACCACTTTTCGCACTTGTGTTGGTGCAGGAAACCACTTTTGCACTTGTATTAGTGTGGAAAAACCACTTTTCGCACTTGTGTTCGTGTTGAAAAACCACTTTTCGCACTTGTGTTAGAGTTGAAAAACCACTTTTCGCACTTGTGTTGGTGCAGGAAACCACTTTTGCACTTGTATTAGTGTGGAAAAACCACTTTTCGCACTTGTGTTAATGTTGAAAAACCACTTTTCGCACTTGTGTTAGTGTTGAAAAACCACTTTTCGCACTTGTGTTAGTGTTGAAAAACCACTTTTTGCACTTGTGTTGGTGCAGGAAACCACTTTTGCACTTGTATTAGTGTGGAAAAACCACTTTTCGCACTTGTATTAGTGCTGAAAAACCACTTTTTGCACTTGTGTTGGTGCAGGAAACCACTTTTGCACTTGTGTTTATGTTGAAAAACCACTTTTCGCACTTGTGTTAGTGTTGAAAAACCACTTTTCGCACTTGTGTTAGTGTTGAAAAACCACTTTTTGCACTTGTGTTGGTGCAGGAAACCACTTTTGCACTTGTATTAGTGTGGAAAAACCACTTTTCGCACTTGTATTAGTGCTGAAAAACCACTTTTCGCACTTGTGTTAGAGTTGAAAAACCACTTTTCGCACTTGTGTTGGTGCAGGAAACCACTTTTGCACTTGTATTAGTGTGGAAAAACCACTTTTCGCACTTGTGTTAGTGTCGAAAAACCACTTTTCGCACTTGTGTTAGTGTTGAAAAACCACTTTTCGCACTTGTGTTGGTGCAGGAAACCACTTTTGCACTTGTATTAGTGTGGAAAAAACACTTTTTGCACTTGTGATAGTGTTGAAAAACCACTTTTCGCACTTGTGTTAGTGTTGAAAAACCACCTTTCGCACTTGTGTTGGTGCAGGAAACCACTTTTGCACTTGTATTAGTGTGGAAAAACACTTTTTGCACTTGTGATAGTGTTGAAAAACCACTTTTCGCACTTGTGTTAGTGTTGAAAAACCACTTTTCGCACTTGTGTTGGTGTTGAAAAACCACTTTTCGCACTTGTGTTTGTGCAGGAAACCACTTTTGCACTTGTATTAGTGTGGAAAAAACACTTTTAGCACTTGTGATAGTGTTGAAAAACCACTTTTCGCACTTGTGTTAGTGTTGAAAAACCACTTTTCGCACTTGTGTTGGTGCAGTAAACCACTTTTGCACTTGTATTAGTGTGGAAAAACCACTTTTCGCACTTGTGTTAGTGTCGAAAAACCACTTTTCGCACTTGTGTTAGTGTTGAAAAACCACTTTTCGCACTTGTGTTGGTGCAGGAAACCACTTTTGCACTTGTATTAGTGTGGAAAAAACTGTTTTGCACTTGTGATAGTGTTGAAAAACCACTTTTCGCACTTGTGTTAGTGTTGAAAAACCACTTTTCGCACTTGTGTTGGTGCAGGAAACCACTTTTGCACTTGTATTAGTGTGGAAAAAACACTTTTTGCACTTGTGATAGTGTTGAAAAACCACTTTTCGCACTTGTGTTAGTGTTGAAAAACCACTTTTCGCACTTGTGTTGGTGCAGGAACCCACTTTTGCACTTGTATTAGTGTGTACAAAACATTTTTCGCACTTGTGTTAGTGTTGAAAAACCACTTTTCGCACTTGTGGTAGTGTTGAAAAACCACTTTTCACACTTGTGTTGGTGCAGGAAACCACTTTTGCACTTGTATTAGTGTGGAAAAAACACTTTTTGCACTTGTGATAGTGTTGAAAAACCACTTTTCGCACTTGTGTTAGTGTTGAAAAACCACTTTTCGCACTTGTGTTGGTGCAGGAAACCACTTTTGCACTTGTATTAGTGTGGAAAAACCACTTTTTGCACTTGTGTTAGTGTTGAAAAACCACTTTTCGCCCTTGTGTTAGTGTTGAAAAACCACTTTTCGCAATTGTGTTAGTGTTGAAAAACTACTTTTCGCACTTGTGTTGGTGCAGGAACCCACTTTTGCGCTTGTATTAGTGTGGAAAAACCACTTTTTGCACTTGTGATAGTGTTGAAAACCCACTTTTCGCACATGTGTTAGTGAAGGAAACCACTTTTCGCACTTGTGTTGGTGCAGGAAACCACTTTTGCACTTGTATTAGTGTGGAAAAAACATTTTTTGCACTTGTGATAGTGTTGAAAAACCACTTTTCGCACTTGTGTTAGTGTTGAAAATCCACTTTTCGCACCTGTGTTGGTGCAGTAAACAACTTTTGCACTTGTATTAGTGTGGAAAAAACACTTTTTGCACTTGTGATAGTGTTGAAAAACCACTTTTTGCACTTGTGATAGTGTTGAAAAACTACTTTTCACACTTGTGTTAGTGTTGAAAAACCACTTTTCGCACTTGTGTTGGTGCAGGAAACCACTTTTGCACTTGTGTTAGTGTTGAAAAACCATTTTTCGCGCTTGTGTTAGTGTTGAAAAACCACTTTTCGCACTTGTGTTAGTGTTGAAAAACCACTTTTCGCACTTGTGTTGGTGCAGGAAACCACTTTTGCACTTGTATTAGTGTGGAAAAAACACTTTTCGCACTTGTGTTAGTGTTGAAAAACCACTTTTCGCACTTGTGTTACTGTTGAAAAACCACTTTTCGCAGTTGTGTTGGTGCAGGAAACCACTTTTGCACTTGTATTAGTGTGGAAAAAACACTTTTCGCACTTGTGTTAGTGTTGAAAAACCACTTTTCGCACTTGTGGTAGTGTTGAAAAACCACTTTTCGCACTTGTGTTGGTGCAGGAAACCACTTTTGCACTTGTATTAGTGTGGGAAAAACACTTTTTGCACTTGTGATAGTGTTGAAAAACCACTTTTCGCACTTGTGTTAGTGTTGAAAAACCACTTTTCGCACTTGTGTTGGTGCAGGAAACCACTTTTGCACTTGTATTAGTGTGGAAAAAACACTTTTTGCACTTGTGATGGTGTTGAAAAACCACTTTTCGCACTTGTGTTAGAGTTGAAAAACCACTTTTCGCACTTCTGTTGGTGCAGGAAACCACTTTTGCACTTGTATTAGTGTGGAAAAAACACTTTTTGCACTTGTGTTGGTGCAGGAAACCACTTTTCGCACTTGTGTTAGTGTTGAAAAACCACTTTTCGCACTTGTGTTGGTGCAGGAAACCACTTTTCGCACTTGTGATAGTGTGGAAAAACCACTTTTGCACTTGTATTAGTGTGGAAAAAACCACTTTTCGCACTTGTGTTAGTGTTGAAAAACCACTTTTCGCACTTGTGTTGGTGCAGGAAACCACTTTTGCACTTGTATTAGTGTGGAAAAAACACTTTTCGCACTTGTGTTAGTGTTGAAAAACCACTTTTCGCACTTGTGTTACTGTTGAAAAACCACTTTTCGCACTTGTGTTGGTGCAGGAAACCACTTTTGCACTTGTATTAGTGTGGAAAAAACACTTTTCGCACTTGTGTTAGTGTTGAAAAACCACTTTTCGCACTTGTGGTAGTGTTGAAAAACCACTTTTCGCACTTGTGTTGGTGCAGGAAACCACTTTTGCACTTGTATTAGTGTGGAAAAAACACTTTTTGCACTTGTGATAGTGTTGAAAAACCACTTTTCGCACTTGTGTTAGTGTCGAAAAACCACTTTTCGCACTTGTGTTGGTGCAGGAAACCACTTTTGCACTTGTATTAGTGTGGAAAAACCACTTTTCGCACTTGTGTTAGTGTTGAAAAACCACCTTTCGCACTTGTGTTAGTGTCGAAAAACCACTTTTCGCACTTGTGTTAGTGTTGAAAAACCACTTTTCGCACTTGTGTTGGTGCAGGAAACCACTTTTTCACTTGTATTAGTGAGGAAAAAACACTTTTTGCACTTGTGTTAGTGTTGAAAAACCACTTTTCGCAGTTGTGTTAGTGTTGAAAAACCACTTTTGCACTTGTGTTGGTGTGGAAAAACCACTTTTGCACTTGTATTAATGTTGAAAAAACACTTTTTGCACTTGTGTTAGTGTTGAAAAACCACTTTTCGCACTTGTGTTAGTGTTGAAAAACCACTTTTCGCACTTGTGTTGGTGCAGGAAACCACTTTTGCACTTGTATTAGTGTGGAAAAACCACTTTTCGCACTTGTATTAGTGCTGAAAAACCACTTTTTGCACTTGTGTTGGTGCAGGAAACCACTTTTGCACTTGTGTTTATGTTGAAAAACCACTTTTCGCACTTGTGTTAGTGTTGAAAAACCACTTTTCGCACTTGTGTTAGTGTTGAAAAACCACTTTTTGCACTTGTGTTGGTGCAGGAAACCACTTTTGCACTTGTATTAGTGTGGAAAAACCACTTTTCGCACTTGTATTAGTGCTGAAAAACCACTTTTCGCACTTGTGTTAGAGTTGAAAAACCGCTTTTCGCACTTGTGTTGGTGCAGGAAACCACTTTTGCACTTGTATTAGTGTGGAAAAACCACTTTTCGCACTTGTGTTAGTGTCGAAAAACCACTTTTCGCACTTGTGTTAGTGTTGAAAAACCACTTTTCGCACTTGTGTTGGTGCAGGAAACCACTTTTGCACTTGTATTAGTGTGGAAAAAACACTTTTTGCACTTGTGATAGTGTTGAAAAACCACTTTTCGCACTTGTGTTAGTGTTGAAAAACCACTTTTCGCACTTGTGTTGGTGCAGGAAACCACTTTTGCACTTGTATTAGTGTGGAAAAACACTTTTTGCACTTGTGATAGTGTTGAAAAACCACTTTTCGCACTTGTGTTAGTGTTGAAAAACCACTTTTCGCACTTGTGTTGGTGTTGAAAAACCACTTTTCGCACTTGTGTTTGTGCAGGAAACCACTTTTGCACTTGTATTAGTGTGGAAAAAACACTTTTAGCACTTGTGATAGTGTTGAAAAACCACTTTTCGCACTTGTGTTAGTGTTGAAAAACCACTTTTCGCACTTGTGTTGGTGCAGTAAACCACTTTTGCACTTGTATTAGTGTGGAAAAACCACTTTTCGCACTTGTGTTAGTGTCGAAAAACCACTTTTCGCACTTGTGTTAGTGTTGAAAAACCACTTTTCGCACTTGTGTTGGTGCAGGAAACCACTTTTGCACTTGTATTAGTGTGGAAAAAACAGTTTTGCACTTGTGATAGTGTTGAAAAACCACTTTTCGCACTTGTGTTAGTGTTGAAAAACCACTTTTCGCACTTGTGTTGGTGCAGGAAACCACTTTTGCACTTGTATTAGTGTGGAAAAACACTTTTTGCACTTGTGATAGTGTTGAAAAACCACTTTTCGCACTTGTGTTAGTGTTGAAAAACCACTTTTCGCACTTGTGTTGGTGCAGGAACCCACTTTTGCACTTGTATTAGTGTGGACAAAACATTTTTCGCACTTGTGTTAGTGTTGAAAAACCACTTTTCGCACTTGTGGTAGTGTTGAAAAACCACTTTTCACACTTGTGTTGGTGCAGGAAACCACTTTTGCACTTGTATTAGTGTGGAAAAAACACTTTTTGCACTTGTGATAGTGTTGAAAAACCACTTTTCGCACTTGTGTTAGTGTTGAAAAACCACTTTTCGCACTTGTGTTGGTGCAGGAAACCACTTTTGCACTTGTATTAGTGTGGAAAAACCACTTTTTGCACTTGTGTTAGTGTTGAAAAAACACTTTTCGCCCTTGTGTTAGTGTTGAAAAACCACTTTTCGCAATTGTGTTAGTGTTGAAAAACTACTTTTCGCACTTGTGTTGGTGCAGGAACCCACTTTTGCGCTTGTATTAGTGTGGAAAAACCACTTTTTGCACTTGTGATAGTGTTGAAAACCCACTTTTCGCACATGTGTTAGTGAAGGAAACCACTTTTCGCACTTGTGTTGGTGCAGGAAACCACTTTTGCACTTGTATTAGTGTGGAAAAAACATTTTTTGCACTTGTGATAGTGTTGAAAAACCACTTTTCGCACTTGTGTTAGTGTTGAAAATCCACTTTTCGCACCTGTGTTGGTGCAGGAAACAACTTTTGCACTTGTATTAGTGTGGAAAAAACACTTTTTGCACTTGTGATAGTGTTGAAAAACCACTTTTTGCACTTGTGATAGTGTTGAAAAACTACTTTTCACACTTGTGTTAGTGTTGAAAAACCACTTTTCGCACTTGTGTTGGTGCAGGAAACCACTTTTGCACTTGTGTTAGTGTTGAAAAACCATTTTTCGCGCTTGTGTTAGTGTTGAAAAACCACTTTTCGCACTTGTGTTGGTGCAGGAAACCACTTTTGCACTTGTATTAGTGTGGAAAAAACACTTTTTGCACTTGTGATGGTGTTGAAAAACCACTTTTCGCACTTGTGTTAGAGTTGAAAAACCACTTTTCGCACTTCTGTTGGTGCAGGAAACCACTTTTGCACTTGTATTAGTGTGGAAAAAACACTTTTTGCACTTGTGTTGGTGCAGGAAACCACTTTTCGCACTTGTGTTAGTGTTGAAAAACCACTTTTCGCACTTGTGTTGGTGCAGGAAACCACTTTTCGCACTTGTGATAGTGTGGAAAAACCACTTTTGCACTTGTATTAGTGTGGAAAAAACCACTTTTCGCACTTGTGTTAGTGTTGAAAAACCACTTTTCGCACTTGTGTTGGTGCAGGAAACCACTTTTGCACTTGTATTAGTGTGGAAAAAACACTTTTCGCACTTGTGTTAGTGTTGAAAAACCACTTTTCGCACTTGTGTTACTGTTGAAAAACCACTTTTCGCACTTGTGTTGGTGCAGGAAACCACTTTTGCACTTGTATTAGTGTGGAAAAAACACTTTTCGCACTTGTGTTAGTGTTGAAAAACCACTTTTCGCACTTGTGGTAGTGTTGAAAAACCACTTTTCGCACTTGTGTTGGTGCAGGAAACCACTTTTGCACTTGTATTAGTGTGGAAAAAACACTTTTTGCACTTGTGATAGTGTTGAAAAACCACTTTTCGCACTTGTGTTAGTGTCGAAAAACCACTTTTCGCACTTGTGTTGGTGCAGGAAACCACTTTTGCACTTGTATTAGTGTGGAAAAACCACTTTTCGCACTTGTGTTAGTGTTGAAAAACCACCTTTCGCACTTGTGTTAGTGTCGAAAAACCACTTTTCGCACTTGTGTTAGTGTTGAAAAACCACTTTTCGCACTTGTGTTGGTGCAGGAAACCACTTTTTCACTTGTATTAGTGAGGAAAAAACACTTTTTGCACTTGTGTTAGTGTTGAAAAACCACTTTTCGCAGTTGTGTTAGTGTTGAAAAACCACTTTTGCACTTGTGTTGGTGTGGAAAAACCACTTTTGCACTTGTATTAATGTTGAAAAAACACTTTTTGCACTTGTGTTAGTGTTGAAAAACCACTTTTCGCACTTGTGTTAGTGTTGAAAAACCACTTTTCGCACTTGTGTTGGTGCAGGAAACCACTTTTGCACTTGTATTAGTGTGGAAAAACCACTTTTCGCACTTGTATTAGTGCTGAAAAACCACTTTTTGCACTTGTGTTGGTGCAGGAAACCACTTTTGCACTTGTGTTTATGTTGAAAAACCACTTTTCGCACTTGTGTTAGTGTTGAAAAACCACTTTTCGCACTTGTGTTAGTGTTGAAAAACCACTTTTTGCACTTGTGTTGGTGCAGGAAACCACTTTTGCACTTGTATTAGTGTGGAAAAACCACTTTTCGCACTTGTATTAGTGCTGAAAAACCACTTTTCGCACTTGTGTTAGAGTTGAAAAACCGCTTTTCGCACTTGTGTTGGTGCAGGAAACCACTTTTGCACTTGTATTAGTGTGGAAAAACCACTTTTCGCACTTGTGTTAGTGTCGAAAAACCACTTTTCGCACTTGTGTTAGTGTTGAAAAACCACTTTTCGCACTTGTGTTGGTGCAGGAAACCACTTTTGCACTTGTATTAGTGTGGAAAAAACACTTTTTGCACTTGTGATAGTGTTGAAAAACCACTTTTCGCACTTGTGTTAGTGTTGAAAAACCACTTTTCGCACTTGTGTTGGTGCAGGAAACCACTTTTGCACTTGTATTAGTGTGGAAAAACACTTTTTGCACTTGTGATAGTGTTGAAAAACCACTTTTCGCACTTGTGTTAGTGTTGAAAAACCACTTTTCGCACTTGTGTTGGTGTTGAAAAACCACTTTTCGCACTTGTGTTTGTGCAGGAAACCACTTTTGCACTTGTATTAGTGTGGAAAAAACACTTTTAGCACTTGTGATAGTGTTGAAAAACCACTTTTCGCACTTGTGTTAGTGTTGAAAAACCACTTTTCGCACTTGTGTTGGTGCAGTAAACCACTTTTGCACTTGTATTAGTGTGGAAAAACCACTTTTCGCACTTGTGTTAGTGTCGAAAAACCACTTTTCGCACTTGTGTTAGTGTTGAAAAACCACTTTTCGCACTTGTGTTGGTGCAGGAAACCACTTTTGCACTTGTATTAGTGTGGAAAAAACAGTTTTGCACTTGTGATAGTGTTGAAAAACCACTTTTCGCACTTGTGTTAGTGTTGAAAAACCACTTTTCGCACTTGTGTTGGTGCAGGAAACCACTTTTGCACTTGTATTAGTGTGGAAAAACACTTTTTGCACTTGTGATAGTGTTGAAAAACCACTTTTCGCACTTGTGTTAGTGTTGAAAAACCACTTTTCGCACTTGTGTTGGTGCAGGAACCCACTTTTGCACTTGTATTAGTGTGGACAAAACATTTTTCGCACTTGTGTTAGTGTTGAAAAACCACTTTTCGCACTTGTGGTAGTGTTGAAAAACCACTTTTCACACTTGTGTTGGTGCAGGAAACCACTTTTGCACTTGTATTAGTGTGGAAAAAACACTTTTTGCACTTGTGATAGTGTTGAAAAACCACTTTTCGCACTTGTGTTAGTGTTGAAAAACCACTTTTCGCACTTGTGTTGGTGCAGGAAACCACTTTTGCACTTGTATTAGTGTGGAAAAACCACTTTTTGCACTTGTGTTAGTGTTGAAAAAACACTTTTCGCCCTTGTGTTAGTGTTGAAAAACCACTTTTCGCAATTGTGTTAGTGTTGAAAAACTACTTTTCGCACTTGTGTTGGTGCAGGAACCCACTTTTGCGCTTGTATTAGTGTGGAAAAACCACTTTTTGCACTTGTGATAGTGTTGAAAACCCACTTTTCGCACATGTGTTAGTGAAGGAAACCACTTTTCGCACTTGTGTTGGTGCAGGAAACCACTTTTGCACTTGTATTAGTGTGGAAAAAACATTTTTTGCACTTGTGATAGTGTTGAAAAACCACTTTTCGCACTTGTGTTAGTGTTGAAAATCCACTTTTCGCACCTGTGTTGGTGCAGGAAACAACTTTTGCACTTGTATTAGTGTGGAAAAAACACTTTTTGCACTTGTGATAGTGTTGAAAAACCACTTTTTGCACTTGTGATAGTGTTGAAAAACTACTTTTCACACTTGTGTTAGTGTTGAAAAACCACTTTTCGCACTTGTGTTGGTGCAGGAAACCACTTTTGCACTTGTGTTAGTGTTGAAAAACCATTTTTCGCGCTTGTGTTAGTGTTGAAAAACCACTTTTCGCACTTGTGTTAGTGTTGAAAAACCACTTTTCGCACTTGCGTTGGTGCAGGAAACCACTTTTGCACTTGTATTAGTGTGGAAAAAACACTTTTCGCACTTGTGTTAGTGTTGAAAAACCACTTTTCGCACTTGTGTTACTGTTGAAAAACCACTTTTCGCAGTTGTGTTGGTGCAGGAAACCACTTTTGCACTTGTATTAGTGTGGGAAAAACACTTTTTGCACTTGTGATAGTGTTGAAAAACCACTTTTCGCACTTGTGTTAGTGTTGAAAAACCACTTTTCGCACTTGTGTTGGTGCAGGAAACCACTTTTGCACTTGTATTAGTGTGGAAAAAACACTTTTTGCACTTGTGATGGTGTTGAAAAACCACTTTTCGCACTTGTGTTAGTGTTGAAAAACCACTTTTCGCACTTCTGTTGGTGCAGGAAACCACTTTTGCACTTGTATTAGTGTGGAAAAAACACTTTTTGCACTTGTGTTGGTGCAGGAAACCACTTTTCGCACTTGTGTTAGTGTTGAAAAACCACTTTTCGCACTTGTGTTGGTGCAGGAAACCACTTTTCGCACTTGTGATAGTGTGGAAAAACCACTTTTGCACTTGTATTAGTGTGGAAAAAACCACTTTTCGCACTTGTGTTAGTGTTGAAAAACCACTTTTCGCACTTGTGTTGGTGCAGGAAACCACTTTTGCACTTGTATTAGTGTGGAAAAAACACTTTTCGCACTTGTGTTAGTGTTGAAAAACCACTTTTCGCACTTGTGTTACTGTTGAAAAACTACTTTTCGCACTTGTGTTGGTGCAGGAACCCACTTTTGCACTTGTATTAGTGTGGAAAAAACACTTTTCGCACTTGTGATAGTGTTGAAAACCCACTTTTCGCACATGTGTTAGTGTTGAAAAACCACTTTTCGCACTTGTGTTGGTGCAGGAAACCACTTTTGCACTTGTATTAGTGTTGAAAAACCACTTTTCGCACTTGTGTTGGTGCAGGAAACCACTTTTGCACTTGTATTAGTGTGGAAAAAACACTTTTCGCACTTGTGTTAGTGTTGAAAAACCACTTTTCGCACTTGTGTTACTGTTGAAAAACTACTTTTCGCACTTGTGTTGGTGCAGGAACCCACTTTTGCGCTTGTATTAGTGTGGAAAAACCACTTTTTGCACTTGTGATAGTGTTGAAAACCCACTTTTCGCACATGTGTTAGTGAAGGAAACCACTTTTCGCACTTGTGTTGGTGCAGGAAACCACTTTTGCACTTGTATTAGTGTGGAAAAAACATTTTTTGCACTTGTGATAGTGTCGAAAAACCACTTTTCGCACTTGTGTTAGTGTTGAAAAACCACTTTTCGCACTTGTGTTGGTGCAGGAAACCACTTTTGCACTTGTATTAGTGTGGAAAAAACACTTTTTGCACTTGTGATAGTGTTGAAAAACCACTTTTCGCACTTGTGTTAGTGTTGAAAAACCACTTTTCGCACTTGTGTTGGTGTTGAAAAACCACTTTTCGCACTTGTGTTTGTGCAGGAAACCACTTTTGCACTTGTATTAGTGTGGAAAAAACACTTTTAGCACTTGTGATAGTGTTGAAAAACCACTTTTCGCACTTGTGTTAGTGTTGAAAAACCACTTTTCGCACTTGTGTTGGTGCAGTAAACCACTTTTGCACTTGTATTAGTGTGGAAAAACCACTTTTCGCACTTGTGTTAGTGTCGAAAAACCACTTTTCGCACTTGTGTTAGTGTTGAAAAACCACTTTTCGCACTTGTGTTGGTGCAGGAAACCACTTTTGCACTTGTATTAGTGTGGAAAAAACAGTTTTGCACTTGTGATAGTGTTGAAAAACCACTTTTCGCACTTGTGTTAGTGTTGAAAAACCACTTTTCGCACTTGTGTTGGTGCAGGAAACCACTTTTGCACTTGTATTAGTGTGGAAAAACACTTTTTGCACTTGTGATAGTGTTGAAAAACCACTTTTCGCACTTGTGTTAGTGTTGAAAAACCACTTTTCGCACTTGTGTTGGTGCAGGAACCCACTTTTGCACTTGTATTAGTGTGGACAAAACATTTTTCGCACTTGTGTTAGTGTTGAAAAACCACTTTTCGCACTTGTGGTAGTGTTGAAAAACCACTTTTCACACTTGTGTTGGTGCAGGAAACCACTTTTGCACTTGTATTAGTGTGGAAAAAACACTTTTTGCACTTGTGATAGTGTTGAAAAACCACTTTTCGCACTTGTGTTAGTGTTGAAAAACCACTTTTCGCACTTGTGTTGGTGCAGGAAACCACTTTTGCACTTGTATTAGTGTGGAAAAACCACTTTTTGCACTTGTGTTAGTGTTGAAAAAACACTTTTCGCCCTTGTGTTAGTGTTGAAAAACCACTTTTCGCAATTGTGTTAGTGTTGAAAAACTACTTTTCGCACTTGTGTTGGTGCAGGAACCCACTTTTGCGCTTGTATTAGTGTGGAAAAACCACTTTTTGCACTTGTGATAGTGTTGAAAACCCACTTTTCGCACATGTGTTAGTGAAGGAAACCACTTTTCGCACTTGTGTTGGTGCAGGAAACCACTTTTGCACTTGTATTAGTGTGGAAAAAACATTTTTTGCACTTGTGATAGTGTTGAAAAACCACTTTTCGCACTTGTGTTAGTGTTGAAAATCCACTTTTCGCACCTGTGTTGGTGCAGGAAACAACTTTTGCACTTGTATTAGTGTGGAAAAAACACTTTTTGCACTTGTGATAGTGTTGAAAAACCACTTTTTGCACTTGTGATAGTGTTGAAAAACTACTTTTCACACTTGTGTTAGTGTTGAAAAACCACTTTTCGCACTTGTGTTGGTGCAGGAAACCACTTTTGCACTTGTGTTAGTGTTGAAAAACCATTTTTCGCGCTTGTGTTAGTGTTGAAAAACCACTTTTCGCACTTGTGTTGGTGCAGGAAACCACTTTTGCACTTGTATTAGTGTGGAAAAAACACTTTTTGCACTTGTGATGGTGTTGAAAAACCACTTTTCGCACTTGTGTTAGAGTTGAAAAACCACTTTTCGCACTTCTGTTGGTGCAGGAAACCACTTTTGCACTTGTATTAGTGTGGAAAAAACACTTTTTGCACTTGTGTTGGTGCAGGAAACCACTTTTCGCACTTGTGTTAGTGTTGAAAAACCACTTTTCGCACTTGTGTTGGTGCAGGAAACCACTTTTCGCACTTGTGATAGTGTGGAAAAACCACTTTTGCACTTGTATTAGTGTGGAAAAAACCACTTTTCGCACTTGTGTTAGTGTTGAAAAACCACTTTTCGCACTTGTGTTGGTGCAGGAAACCACTTTTGCACTTGTATTAGTGTGGAAAAAACACTTTTCGCACTTGTGTTAGTGTTGAAAAACCACTTTTCGCACTTGTGTTACTGTTGAAAAACCACTTTTCGCACTTGTGTTGGTGCAGGAAACCACTTTTGCACTTGTATTAGTGTGGAAAAAACACTTTTCGCACTTGTGTTAGTGTTGAAAAACCACTTTTCGCACTTGTGGTAGTGTTGAAAAACCACTTTTCGCACTTGTGTTGGTGCAGGAAACCACTTTTGCACTTGTATTAGTGTGGAAAAAACACTTTTTGCACTTGTGATAGTGTTGAAAAACCACTTTTCGCACTTGTGTTAGTGTCGAAAAACCACTTTTCGCACTTGTGTTGGTGCAGGAAACCACTTTTGCACTTGTATTAGTGTGGAAAAACCACTTTTCGCACTTGTGTTAGTGTTGAAAAACCACCTTTCGCACTTGTGTTAGTGTCGAAAAACCACTTTTCGCACTTGTGTTAGTGTTGAAAAACCACTTTTCGCACTTGTGTTGGTGCAGGAAACCACTTTTTCACTTGTATTAGTGAGGAAAAAACACTTTTTGCACTTGTGTTAGTGTTGAAAAACCACTTTTCGCAGTTGTGTTAGTGTTGAAAAACCACTTTTGCACTTGTGTTGGTGTGGAAAAACCACTTTTGCACTTGTATTAATGTTGAAAAAACACTTTTTGCACTTGTGTTAGTGTTGAAAAACCACTTTTCGCACTTGTGTTAGTGTTGAAAAACCACTTTTCGCACTTGTGTTGGTGCAGGAAACCACTTTTGCACTTGTATTAGTGTGGAAAAACCACTTTTCGCACTTGTATTAGTGCTGAAAAACCACTTTTTGCACTTGTGTTGGTGCAGGAAACCACTTTTGCACTTGTGTTTATGTTGAAAAACCACTTTTCGCACTTGTGTTAGTGTTGAAAAACCACTTTTCGCACTTGTGTTAGTGTTGAAAAACCACTTTTTGCACTTGTGTTGGTGCAGGAAACCACTTTTGCACTTGTATTAGTGTGGAAAAACCACTTTTCGCACTTGTATTAGTGCTGAAAAACCACTTTTCGCACTTGTGTTAGAGTTGAAAAACCGCTTTTCGCACTTGTGTTGGTGCAGGAAACCACTTTTGCACTTGTATTAGTGTGGAAAAACCACTTTTCGCACTTGTGTTAGTGTCGAAAAACCACTTTTCGCACTTGTGTTAGTGTTGAAAAACCACTTTTCGCACTTGTGTTGGTGCAGGAAACCACTTTTGCACTTGTATTAGTGTGGAAAAAACACTTTTTGCACTTGTGATAGTGTTGAAAAACCACTTTTCGCACTTGTGTTAGTGTTGAAAAACCACTTTTCGCACTTGTGTTGGTGCAGGAAACCACTTTTGCACTTGTATTAGTGTGGAAAAACACTTTTTGCACTTGTGATAGTGTTGAAAAACCACTTTTCGCACTTGTGTTAGTGTTGAAAAACCACTTTTCGCACTTGTGTTGGTGTTGAAAAACCACTTTTCGCACTTGTGTTTGTGCAGGAAACCACTTTTGCACTTGTATTAGTGTGGAAAAAACACTTTTAGCACTTGTGATAGTGTTGAAAAACCACTTTTCGCACTTGTGTTAGTGTTGAAAAACCACTTTTCGCACTTGTGTTGGTGCAGTAAACCACTTTTGCACTTGTATTAGTGTGGAAAAACCACTTTTCGCACTTGTGTTAGTGTCGAAAAACCACTTTTCGCACTTGTGTTAGTGTTGAAAAACCACTTTTCGCACTTGTGTTGGTGCAGGAAACCACTTTTGCACTTGTATTAGTGTGGAAAAAACAGTTTTGCACTTGTGATAGTGTTGAAAAACCACTTTTCGCACTTGTGTTAGTGTTGAAAAACCACTTTTCGCACTTGTGTTAGTAGTGTAATAATGTTGCTTCTGGGACACCTCCGTTTAACATGGGAAATCCCTATCTAATGTCATTTACCCCCTTGTCTTTTTCAAAAATCATAAACACCTCTATTTCTCCCACCCTCATCTTTATGAACCTTTTGTCTGTAGTACCTATCCTTAATGTTGTTCATTAGACCACTCAAACACTACAAATATTTGTTTTCTCTTATAGACCTATCATCCTTCTTCTACATATCATCTGGCAGATTAATCTTTGACCCACTCAAACATTGACCCATTCACTTCCATATTAATTTTTCCCCTCCCTCATTGCCCCTAAACACCTATATTTCTCTCACCCTGTTCTTTACGAACCTTCTAACCTTTTGACATGTTATCCTTATTCATTAGACCACTTAAACACCTGTGATCCTTCTGACCTTATGGACCTTTTAACCTTTTACTCTTAATATCATCTGGTGAATATAACCCACTCAAACAACGACCCTACAAATATTTGTTTATGCGTGGGAAATAATTTAATTCTCCTACAACTCTCTTCACCATCTAATATATTAACAAAAAATATGTTTGAGTTTGGTTCTTTATTAAGATATTTTAACTGAGCTAAGATAAAATGGTAAACCTCCCTCAATGTTCTTGCTTGAGCGCCTCCAGTGCCACATACCATTTTTAAATTAAAGTATATATTTTCCTGACAACCATCAAAGTTTTCCGTCCACTCAAAAATATTTCCATCTTTTTTACCCAATTCACCGGTATTTAAATTAATTCTCTTATTTGTTTTGTGAACTTTTTTACCAGTTGCCTTTTCAATTATACCTATTTGATATTTTTCACATTCATTATGTTTTCCATTTATATACCAAGGTTGATTACACCTCCACTCTTTAGTCTGGTTGATACTTGGTTCTATCATTTATATAATAGTAAAAAAGGCGGCGGTAGCCCGTTAAAATCCCCAACCCCCCCCTTTTTAACTTATCACTTATATATATCTTATCACTTATATATATCTTATCACTTATGTATATCTTATCACTTATATATATCTTATCACTTATATATATATCTTATCACTTATATACTTATATAACCATAAGGGAGACTATCAATTCCATTTTCTAAAATAAACCTCTTATCATCAAAAGCCCCCAATGCTTTCTTATTTATCTCTTCTGAATATAATTGATGTTTATAACTTCTTATTCCATTAATCTTTCTAAACTCTTCTTTCTTTGTTGTTAAACAGTTATAATAATCCTTAAAGTTTATTGTTTCTTTAATAACATTTTTCTTTACACCTTTTAACTTCTTATCAGTCTTTTCAACGTTATTCACAATGTATTTATAAGCATAAGCCTTTGACCTCAATCCCACAAATTCACTCATAACATTTCCTCCTAATTCATCCTTGAACTTTCCAATCACCTTTTTATTTTTAGAAGAGAACAACTCACTCTCTGGACTGTAATTACTCGTGTCATAGATATTAATGTCTCTTTTCATGTCTGAATAAACATCGTTGGTATTAATTTTCAAAATAAAACTATCTGTATCCATATAAAGTAGATTAACATCATTTTGATATTTCTTCCTCAAGTTATTATAAAAGTAATCATACATTAATGACTTTGATAAATCAAGAATTGTTGTTCCAATATAAATAGGTTTGTTCATTTCAATACTCTCTTTAATCAAATGGATCGCACAAAAGTTCTCAGTAAAGACCTCAGCTCGAGTAAAACTCGGTCTATTAATTAATTTTGATGCTTGTTCCCAAGATGTTGATAGTCTGATATTTTGTCTTTTCCTCACATTCTCCATAGTCTTACCAAAGACCGCATTATTCATCAATTTATAAAAGTCTTTCTCAAAATCTGTTTTTGACTCTGTTCTTCTTTGTGTATTAAAATCAATGTACCCCTTTAACCAATGACTTTGATTGAACTTTAGAACCCTATGGATCTTCTCTACTCTTAGACCTTTTGATAAATATTGTCGCAAATTTCTTTGGTGTAGAACATAATTTTTCTTGTTATATAATGTAGTAAGTAATTTTTCTGTTGATTCACCTATATCAAACGATCGTTGATAATCACTCAACCATTCTTTCTTTGGACTTGCTTTCTCACAAGCAAATGGGAGATCTTTGTGTAGGTTATGGAGTTCCTCTGGATATTTTAAATCAATTTCAAAATAATAACCAACTTTTTCTTCATCCAATTCTTTTTGTGTAGAGATACATACATCTTGTAAAACGTTTTTGTAGTCTTTTTCCTTTACCCATCTAAGTTTTCCATAAGGAAGAGCCTGAGACATTGCCCAGCCATACAGGTTGTTCGCGTCATAGTACATCAAGTAAGAACTCTCTTTCGTTGGATCATAATTTGGAAGATATTTGTTATTTGCTTTTGCGTATCTACTCGAGCAGACTTGTGAAATTCCACCTCTTTTTGCCTTTTCAATCATCAAAAGCATATCAACATCGGTTATCAAATCCAAATCTTGTTTTGTCATTTTCAACATCGCACTCCAGGCCAATCCAGGTGCTGTGTAGTAGTGAGCAGGATCCAATCCATATCCAGTGCGACAAACAGATCTAAAGGCTTCAAATACATCGGCCAATAAAAGCACATCAGTTTTGAGATACAAATCGTGATACTCGCCAAGATTCTTGATGTTATATTTTTCCCAAACATTTTGTGCGTGTACATAATCTTTATCAGATATATGACTATTATTTAATTTGTTATAGAAATTTTCTTTTGAAGGAAGTTGTGTTTCATTGAATCTCTCAAATGAGTCCATATAGTCATAGGGGTAAATTCCCTTTTGTGTTAGAAAATCTTTATCTAAAAAATACTCTGAAAGACATGGAAACTCTTTTAGATTTTGAACCAAGTTAACCAATGGACTTGCCATGAATTTAAATGTATCAAGAAATCTGATATGAGTAATAGGAGATGTGTGAATTGTTTTTGTGAATGAAATGTATTTCTGATCCGTGTTTGGAATTGCTGAGATACTTCCAGAAGTCTTTGAGAGTTCCTTGATAAATAGATGTGTATCATAATGAGCGTTGTTATGAAGAAAGACAGGAATGAAAGAGGGGAGTTGATAATTAATATTACAACTTTGATGAGCCAGACCTCTATATTTACCAGTGAGATGACAATGGTCTCTAACCTTTAGACCTTTACCAATTTTCTCCTCACAAATATGACAGACATTGTTTTTTATAAATTCCCTTTTTTCTTTACTTGTTAAGGACATTGGTTTATTGGTTTCTCTCATTATCTTGGTTAATCGAACACAGTCTTTTTCTAGTCGTTTCACAAACTCCTCTGGGGTATTTGAGCCTCTATACATCTCTAACTTGTTATATTTATCACCAACGGATGATTTGATATAATAACAAAAACCACAAGGAGTATGTTTTTGATATTTATTTGTGTATGATTCTTTTGGATCTGGAGAAGCAGTATCAATTTTTTCTAAAATACTTTCAAAATCAGCATATATAACAAATGGATGTTTGATCTTTTTATTTTCATCTTTGAATGTGATCTTTGAGCCTTCTTTAGGCATATTGATTACCGTTGATTTATGTTCGCCACAATAATTTGAATGTTTATCTAATCTTTCTTGTGAATTGAAGAAGTTAAGACAACGCAAACAAATATATATTTTATTTGTTCTCTTACAGACTTGTGGTTTTATTAATTTAGCAATATCTTTGATGTATGTATAATGTGAATTTTCGTCTGAATTAAAATATAGAAGATTAATATGAGTTTGTTTACAATTGTCAGAAAGCTTTAAAACCTGAATGTTGTTTGTTTCTGTTAGACCATAAACATTAACTGATAAATTATTCATCTTTTCAAATTTAGGAATATCATTTAAAGTCATCGGAAACTTTAGATCTTTCGTATTTAATGTATTCTCATATTTTTTATAATGAGATACTCTTTCATCATGAAAATGTGGAGGATGTAAGTGTGCTAAAATAGACCAGAGAAAACATTTATTGTCTTTATTTTTGATATTGATAACTGCTTTTCTATTTTTGATAACACTGGGTAAATCAATGTAAGAAGAAGCTTTTAGAGGATCTGATTTAAGAATATGAATGTCTATGTAAATAATTTTTCCTATATTGAATCCACTTCCTACGATTGAATTATCCACATCTTGCTCTTGTTTAATAAGTTCATCATAGACTCCTGATGTTTTAAAATCTTGATATGAAGATATAAAGTGTGGCTCAGTTCTCATGTATGGTGCATCTATAACTCCTTCATCCTTTGTCATTTCTAATTTTACTCCCATATAAAATTTAAGTGGTTTCATTTCCTTTAGTGTTTTTTCAATCAACGTTTGAACAGCAGGTTTAACTATTTCTACAGCATCAACTATAGACTCTGGTTCAGGAGGTTTGAAGTTAAAGACTCTTATTTTAATATGTCCTTTGAATGCTCCATCAGAGTTTTTAGTTGTGATAAAATTTGATAAATGTAGATTTGTTTTAAGATGTATTTTGAAGCCTTTCTTGAGGATATTTTTATTACATGTAGAACAGTGTTTTGTTTCAGGTGGAAGAGGGGAAAGTTTGTTTAAAATGTTGTATGTATGTTTTGCGGTGAGAATATGTTGTTTATAATATTTTACTTCCTTCTCGCAAGTATCACAATAAACCATATTTATAGCGTGAGAAAACGTGGTGTTTTATATATATCACTGTGCTTAAAATAAAACACTTTTGAGCTTTACAGCTCCGTTTTATATATATCACTGTGCTTAAACTAAAACACTTTTTCACTCAGAATCATCTAAGTCATAACTATCACATGAATACTCAGAATCATACTCAGAGTCATCAATAAAGCTACTCTCATAACTATCATTTGAGCACAAACTATTAGTATCATAACTATCATCTGTGTTCAATGAAATACTATCATCACCATCGTCCAAGTTCAATGAAATACTATCATCACTATCGTCCGAGTTCAATGAAATAGTAAAATCTTCACTGCTGTATTGACTCATATTTAATTAGCAAGAAAAATATTCCCATCAATATCTATATACTTTCTTTCATTAACAGATTCAATCTCTACAATTTTTATATCAAAAGTTATCTTTAAATAATCTCTAACTATCATAGAACGAAATGACATTTCACCAGAAATATTAACATCATTCATTTTACTTAGATCTACACCCTTTGGATTATTAAAGAAAATACAAATGTCTCCTCTAGAATTATTAATGGTCTTATCATTCTTTTTCAAAGTATCGTGGTCAATCACTTTTTCAAGCTTTGAATAAATTGCCAGGAGTAGAGGAGAAACTTTTGTTAGATTTACTTTAATGGATGTCTTTCCAGGTATAGTTAGAGCTCTTCCTTTAAATGAAATAGAGGGGCTCATGTTATTTTCCATAACTGGTTTTACCCAAAAATTTCCATATTTATCTTTGTTCAATTTAACATCTTTGACATATTTTTCTATATCTTCCACCGAAGTAGAGATTGATTGAAATTTGTCTTTTGTGCTTTGAAACATTGTATTTATTAATGAATAAACTTGCGTTTAGTTTAAGTAAAAATTTACCACATAAATATGATAAGTTCTGTAGGATATTTAGAATTTCCAGACTCTCCATATGATAAATTAGAGAATTGTCCGGCTTGTGATAGAGTGGGGCTTAATGATGAGGATTCATATAAACAATGTTTATTCTGTGATTATATTCTAATTAATGATAATAAGAAATATAAAAAAACATATAACTCTTTTAAATTAGAACCAAAAATGAATTACTTTACAAGATTAATAAGAGAGATGAATGTTAAGCATTATGGTGATAATACACCATTTCTTACAAGGAAAGAGACTCTTTGTATTGAGGAAATGTATAAGGGTTTAATGATATTTATTATTCAAAATAATTTTAATGGAAATGTTAATACAAGATACTACATAAATAAAATAATGAATTATTTTGAAATTAAACCAGAACTCAGGATAAAATATAGAGTTTCTAAAATAGCTCAAAAAAAGTTGGATGACTTGTTTTCCAAATATATAAATGAATGATTTTTTACCCGTTTGGGAAAATAAGATAAAATTTAATAACCATAAAAACATTCCAAATTCATTGAGATGTCTAATAGTTGGTTCAAGCGGATGTGGGAAAACCTGTTTACTTTTAAAGATGCTCCTTGGTCCTAATTTTTTAGATTATGATAATTTAATAATTTTTACAAAGTCAAGTTTTCAACCCGAGTATCAACTACTCTCACAGGGTTTTAATGCAGGTCTTAAAAAGGAAGACATTATCGGTTTATTTAAACTTCAAAACAAACTGAATGATTATAATATTGAAGATATAATACAATTATTTTGTGATACACAGAAATCAAAATCGAAACCCATAACTTGTATTCTCAGTGATAATACGGATGATATACCTTCACCTCAAGATTTAGATAAATCAAAAAAGAACCTCGTCATCTTTGATGATTGTGTTAATGAGAGAAACCAAACAGTAATGGATAGCTACTATACAAGAGGGAGACATTCTTCTTGTAATTGTATATATCTTAGTCAATCATATTTTCAACTCCCTCGACGCTCAATAAGAAACAATGCCAATACTTTTATTTTATTTAAGTTAAATTCAATAGATGTAAATAATTTTTGGAGAGATAATTGCTCTACGTTATGTAGTAAAAAAGAATTTGAAAATTATATGAAACACACGATTGGAAAATATAAATATATTGTTGTGAAACAAGATGAGATACTAAATGATATTTTTCAATAAATAAATACAGAAAATGAATACTGAAGAAAGAGAAAGAAAGTTTAAGGAACATCAACAATTAGTTTCAAAAGTTGTTAAACAACAGGAAGAGATAAAGAAGAAACGGAGACAGAAACTAACTGGTGAAGAAGCCTTTGAAAGAAAACAAGAGAAATTCTTTAAACCACTTTTGAAAACTCAACACTCACCTACAGTACCCACGGTAGAATTTACTCCGAAAAAACTTCAAATGCTCAAAGATTTTAGTCAGATAACAAAACAAGAACTTGGTGAATTAGAATATGATGACGAGGGATTATTTCGGAAACTTGAGGAGGTAAATCAACCCCCTAATTATGTTGTGGAAGCTCTTCAAAACAATGAATATTCGGCGGGTTCAAAAACCAGAGCAGGTCTCATTCCAACAGAAGAACCAGCAGTGTTTCATCTTGTGGAAGAAAAGGTATTGATATTTAATGATGAATTGATGTTCTTGAGTTCTACTCAACCAAATGTTAAATTAACTCCAAGATTAATGTTTCTTCTAACAAACCCCGGATTCAGCGGTTCAAAATATTTTGAGGAACCACTTGATATGGAAAGAGAGGAAGATAGGGTATATATTGAGTTGTTAAATGCACTTGATTATGGAGTTTCTGTTGCTGGTAAAAGTAAGAAGAATGAGAAGGAGAAACATATTATTGATGCTTTAAGTAAGCTTGGTTCGGGTGTTAGTTTTCTTCCAAATGACCCATCACAATTAGTTAATAGGCTATTATTGTTGTTAGGTAGTAAGAAGGCTGGAAACAACAATTGTTTTAATGAATCCTCAGCCATTTTAGATCAGTTGATGAATATGAAAATAATTAATAAATGTCAATACAAAGATATTTTATTAGATATTAAATAAGATGAGAAGCACAATTCTTAGTTTTAATTTCACAACGAGCGATTACACAGCTTCATTCCCTTACCCACTACAACTTGACCCCCTTACCTCATATGAGGCATCTTTATTGTCAATGGAAACTTATAATACCTTGTTTAATATCACAGAGAAAAACAACAAGTTTAGTTATAATCCAGGAAGTGGATATAAAACTATAACCGTTTCACCTGGAGCTTACGAGATTTCTCAAATATCTTCAGAAGTCTCTCGCCTTATGAAAGAAAAAGGTGATGAACCAAAAAATATTGTAATAGATATTCAAAAACACACTTCAAAATCAACTATTAAACTTAAAAATAATTATAAAGTTGATTTCACGATTGAAAATTCGTTTAGAGAGCTATTGGGTTTCTCTTCAAAAAAGATTGAAAATAACGGGACGTTTTACAGTGATAATGTTATCCAAATATCCTCCGGTATAAATTCAGTATTAATTCATTGTGATTTGATTGATGGTGCTTATAACGATGGAATAAGAACAAATACAATATTTTCATTCAGTGCATACTCAACCCCGATTGGTTATAAATTTAATATGGAACCAAAAAATCTTGTCTATTTACCTGTGTCAGGAAAAACCATATACAGAGTAAATTTTAGGATAACCGACCAAGACAATCGTATGATATCCTTTAATGATGAAATTATATCCATCAGAATTCACCTACGTGAAGTTTTTCAATAAATAAATAATGGTTATTGTGAGAAAACACGAGTTGGGAAAATATAAAATAATTACAGGGGAGGGCATGTTCCTTTCACCAGACTATACAAGGTATGTGGGTAGAGGATACTATAAACCTAAGAGACAACGAGGTGTAGGTCATCAATTTCGAAATAAAGGAGATGGGATAATTGATACTCTAATGGGTATTGGTTCAACCATCCTTAAACATAAAGACCTAATTGGTTCAACTGCTTCTGCCGTGGGCTCCGTTGCGGGTGCTATAAAGAGTATAAAAGATGCTCAAAAGGAGTCTCATAAATTACAAGCAATCAAAGAAATAAAAAAAGGTAAAACTCAACTATCTTCACAAGAACGACAAAAAATCATTAAAATACTTGGGTCAGGGTTTCAACAATTTTAATGCTATATAAATACAAGTATGGAAGCGATTGATAGTATCTATGATTTGGATGATACGATTATCATTTCAAACTCCACTAAAAAGGAAGACTATTTTAAGGTAAATGCTATAACAGGAACAGACTGGAATTCAAACGGAACAAAAAGTTTTGAAATAAATAATCAACAAACTTACTTGAATATAGCTGATAGTTTCTTGCTGTGTAAATTTAAATTCACTAAGGCTGCGAATAATACTAATGCTACACTCGTAAATGATTTCTTCTGGAAAATGTTTGACAGTGTCCGCCTGTATATTGGAACACAAGAGGTTGAAGCGGTTGATTATGTCTCTGCTACATCTGAAATGATGAAATTTACACTATATTCGTTTAGTGATAGAATGGGTAAGGGAGCTGTTGAAGGTTTTATTCCTGATATGTCAACGGGTACAAACGCAGACCCTGGTTATAGTCAAAGGAAGTCAATGTATAATGATGAAACAAAAGCAGTGAATAGTTTTACCGTAGCAGTACCTCTTAAAGGTATATTTGGATTTTGCGATTATGATAAAGTTTTGTATGGTCTTAAAATTAGATTTCAACTACAAAGGAATGATAATGTAAATAGGTTGCTTTTTGGGGATGAAAATGCTTTTGGAGACAACAATAAATTTGTTATTAATGATTTGTGTTGGTATATCAGTGAATATACTCCTAATCTTAAAACGGAAGAGATGTTAAATAGAAGACTTAACTCAAAGAAACCGCTAAATGTATCATACCTTAAAAGAAGATGTCAACACGTTAAACTGGAACACACTACCTACACTTGGAATTTGGGTGTTCTTCAAGGAAAGCCACGATACCTCTGGCTCATTTTTAAAAAACCAGATGGAGAGGACGGTACTAATAAGAATAATGCCCTGAGTGATAATGCAAAGGTGAAACAACTTCGGGTTTCTCTTGATGGCACATTTTATCCGCGAGATAGATTGGAAATTGATTGGGAAAAAAATGATTATGCGGAAGCCTACAAGTCCTACCAAAAGGTGTGTGAAAGTAATGGTAATAATGATCCTATTTTGGATATGGTTGCATTTAAAGGTTTATATACAATCTACGCAATTGACCTGAGTTCTCAAAAGGAAACTATAAAGTCTAATCGAGTGGATACTTCTCTATACATTGAAAGAGGGGAGAGTGAAGAGGTTAATGCATATTGTTTGCTTTTGGAGGAAACAGAATTACAGATTAATACAGATAATGGTGTTATGATTAATATCACATAGGTTTTTTCTCATAAATAAATGGTTGGGGTATATGTTAATCAAATCAATCTTAATAAATTAACATCTTGTATTCAAAATCAAAAGCCTTGTATTATTAATGTTAATACAATTCAAAGAAAAGGAGCTGTAAGAATTGATGTTTTACTCACACACACACAAGTAAAAACACTAAATGATGTTGGATCACTTAAAATTAAAATGACGAAACCTATGTTAAAGAAATATTCAATAGACGAGTCAAGAGGAGGATTTCTCCCGTTTCTAATTCCTTTATTTGCTGGTTTAAGTGCGGCGGGAGCATTGACTGGTGGTATTTCAGCAGCGGTAAAAACTGCTAACGAAAGGAAGGCACAACTAAAAGCTCAAAAAGAATTGGAAAGACATAACAAGGAGTTGGAGAAACAAATTAGTGGAAGTGGTGTAATTGTAGATTTTGCTCAAAAACTTGAAAGTCTACCTGATAAAGCTAGATTGTTGGTTGGAGATATGCTTTCCTCTATCGCTCAAGCGGGTGTTAAACTAACTAAACGGGGTAATGGATTGTATCTTTCTCATAAATAAATGGATAAATGGTTTAAACAATTTGGAAAGAATACAACGTCAAATATAGAACTAGCTAAGTATTGTAAAACACTAAAAATTGATAATGTGGTTATTTGTATGAGAGATGAATTAACACATATAAATAAGAATACAAAGAATATTATTATGAATTTAGACACACAGAATGGTTCTCATTGGGTTTGTATTCATAATAGTCAGGATAAATATTATTTTGATAGTTATGGTATGCCACCACCTGTTGAAGTAATACAATTCTTACAGAACGGTGTTTATCAAACATTCCAAGTTCAAGAAATTAATTCTAAATGTTGTGGCCAATTATGTTTATATGTATTATTTCAACTCAACAATAATGAAAATTTTTATGATATCATTTTTTATCTAATATAAATGACCTATGTTGGAAAAGATGGTTCTATCTTTGGAAAATCCTCTCAGGATATTGATTTATCAAATTATTATACAAAGGCACAGGCTGAACGACAAAAATATAGTGTAAGTAAAAATATTAATATGAAGAATACATATAAATTAATCAATTATCCAAACCCTACAGATGCGAATGACTTGATTAGATTCAGTGATTTATCACAATATATATCTTTAAAGAAAACAGCACGTTTTGTGAAACAAGTAAAATTTACAACCACAACACCTGGTTATACTGACCATACACCTTTCCTCATTGAATTTAACTACCTGCTTACAATTAAATTTTATAAAGAAGGACATTTAGTTAATATGCGAATTAATAAATGGGGGTATGATATGCCTGATTTAGGGTATAATTGGTCTTTTTCAATAAACATAGAAGACCTACATGATTTAAATCAGTCTCGTAAAGAAGAATATTATCCACTTGGTGAAGATAAGGATTTATGTGGAAGTACAATTAGTAAACAACAAATACGTGATTTTAAGAAAATAAAAATATATGATAGTATAGCGATGGTTCGCATGACAAAGAAGGAAGGTAATGAGATAAGGATAGAAAGCCGAGGAATACAAACCGATTTGGTAGTGGGAAGATGGGGTGGTATTACCTGTCATAATATTAATCTCACATATATTTCTGATACATAAATGGCAGGAAGAAGACTACAAGAGAATTATAATTTTTGTATTCAAGGATACCTACAAGAAAAGGGTGCTCGGTATTACATACCTTATGATTTGGAGCATATACATGGGAATTTTGTCATTAAAAACTGGCCTTATACTGATATTGTTAAACCCACAAATAGAGACTTGTTTAAAATATTAAATAAAAATGAACTTCTCAAAGTTATGAAATATAAAACTCTTTTAGAAATCGTCAACAAATCTTATTGGTATCCTATTATGAGAAAAATAATTATAGATACAAGAATATCTCAAAATCCAGATGAGTATATGTATAATATTCTTTGGGGTTCAAACTCAAGGGTAGCAAGGGATGAGGAAGGAGTTGAAGAAGAGAAGGAGGAAAGAGAGAAAAAGGAGAAGGAGGAAAGGGAGAGGGAGGAGAAGGAGGAGAGGGAGAAAAAGGAGGAGAAGGAGGAGAGGGAGAAAAAGGAGAAGGAGGAAAGGGAGAAAAGGGAGAAGGAGGAAAGGGAGAAAAGGGAGAAAAAGGAGAAGGAGGAGAGGGAGAAAATGGAGGAGGAGGAGAGGGAGCAAAGAGAGAGGGAGGAAAAATATAAAAAGATGGAAATCACTGAGATTCATAAAAGATTGAGTGTATTAAAGCAAATAAATCAATCTCAACGCACCGAAGAGGAAATTAAAGAATTAACAACTCTTACGAAGATAATGGTTTCAAAAATAAGAACGTCAATGTCTTCAATTTCAGAGATTTAAACGAGAAAGTGGTGAAGAAGAAGAAGAAGAAGAAGGAAAAGATTATGTGATTGATGATGTTGGTGTCATTGACTTTAGTTAGTTTTTATTTGTAAATAAATGGAGGAGAGAGTGAAGGCATTCCTTAGGATTCTTTATGTTTTAAAAATAAAGATTGAAATGTATATGTTGAAAACCAAAAAGGTTTTGATACTCTGTCGGAATTTTTCTGATAAATAAATATGAGTTATTGTCTCAAATGTAAAAAGAAAACTAAATCTAAAAACTAAATCTCTTATGTTAAAGCTAAAAATAATAGAGTTTATCAAAAAGGAATATGTCAAGTATGTGGCTCTAAAAAGTGCCAATTCATCTCTCCTAAAAGAGGAGGAGACATACAAAAGTTTCTGTCAGGAAGTAAATTTACAACAACTGGAATTCCAGGGGAATTACACCTTCCAGGGTATTCTTTCTGTGGTCCAGGAACAAACTTGGATAAAAGATTAGATGAGGCTGACAATCCTAAACCTTGGTCTAAACCTACAAATAGGGTTGACGAAGTGTGTATGAAGCATGATATTGCTTATGGGAAAACCACTACGTTGACTGAAAAACATAAAGCCGACAGCGAAATGTTGTATAATTTGTCTTTGATACAAAATCCAACGTTGAGAGAGAAAGTTGATAGGTTTATTGTGAGAAATTTGATAAATGCTAAATTGAAACTTGGTCTTGGTTATTCCTCAAAAAACTATTAGGCTCTAATGATGCCATCAAGACTGAGGAGCTTTTGGCTGAAGAATTACACAAACCTATAATCACAAAGTTTAAAAGAAGGAAGGTTTATTCTAAATACACTGACCACATATGGTCCGCTGATTTAATTGAATTGAATAATGACAGGGGATACAGGTATGCTTTAACCGTTATTGATTTGAGGAGTAGATTTGCCTGGGTTGTCCCTTTAAAAAATAAAAGGGGTGATACTTTAATGTTAGCCTTTAAGCTAATATTTGATCGGGATAAAAGGAAACCAAAGAAGTTATGGACTGATGAGGGAACAGAGTTCTATAACAAAATATTCATGAAATTTCTTAAGGGGAAGGGTATTAAATTATACAGCACCTTTAATGAAGGAAAGGCAGTTGTTATTGAGCGTTTTAATCGTACTTTGAAAGAGAAATTATATAAAAAATTCACACAACTCGGTTCTCAAAAATGGGTGTATTTAATTCAGGATATTGTAGATGATTACAACAATACAGTTCATTCATCAACAAAATCAAAACCATCAGAAACATTTACAAAATTAGAATATGAAAAGGAGATTAATTTGAGAAAGCCCAAGTTCAAAGTTGGTGATATTGTAAGGATATACAAATGGAAAAGCCATTTTGAGAAAGGTTATACACAAAAATGGACTAATGAATTATTTATAATCGTTGATGTAATGGATACAGTCCCTTGGACCTACAAATTAAATGATATAAATCGAGAAGAAATCTTGGGTTCATTTTACTCGCAAGAATTACAAAAAACAAAGCTAATAATTCATTAAACAACATTTCTATTCACCCCACCCAGATTAGCTAATTTAATTAGTGGTAATAAAAAAAAATTTAAATAAATTAAAATCATAAGCCACACCCACACAGACCACGCCCACACAGACCCCGCCCACACAGACCCCGCCCACACAGACCCCGCCCACACAGACCCCGCCCACACAGACCACACCCATCATCCCCCACCCCCAGTGCGTCCCCCCACCCTTGATCCCCCCTCATCCCACCCCCACCTTCCCCACACACACAAGGGGAGGGGAGGGGTGGGATGGGGGAAATCAAGGGTGGGGGAACGCACCCCCTTCCTTATAACCTTTATTCTTTTCTTGTAATTAATAATTAAATAATTCTGGACAAAGCATATATATATAAATAATATTTTAAACAAAAGCTTCATATTACAAAAACATTTTCCTTGAGGTATTATACATTCAACTTCTTCCCAGCACAAATCATCAATCTCTTCCCAACATAAGACAAAGGTAGTTTCAACAGCAGCAGATATCTTCAGGTTTGGAATCTCTTTCTGTCAAAGGCAAGAGGACAAGAGGGGAGAGAAAATATTACACACACACACACACACACATACACACATACACACATACACACACACACACACACATACACACACACACACACACACACACACACAAGGATATGAGGATATTGGGATACATACCTCTAAAAAATCGAGCTTTGTGTTCAAGTGGTCGAGTTGAAAATTTAGGGTACCACATGTTGACGGGAAATAACCACTCTTTGGAAAATCAAAATCGTCCCACTCCAAGCTTTGGTCTTCAAGGCTGCAAACAAAATAAGGAGAAATTACTATGTTGAAGTAAGCTTGACAAAACATCACACACACGCACACACACATACACACACATACACACACATACACATTCACACATACACATACACACACACACATTCACAGATACATACACACACACACATACACACACGAACGCACACACAAACACATACACACATTCACAGATACATACACACACACACATACACACACACACACACACACACACACACACACACACATTCATAGATACATACACACAAGAACACACACATACACATACACACACACATTCACAGATACATACACACACACATACACACACGAACACACACAAACACATACACACACGAACACACACACACACACACACACTAAGGCAGCGTCGTTTAACACAAATGTATTAATATTTAGTATCTTACCTTGCATATGAATCTTCCAAGAATGGTGAAACAGGCAGGTTGTTCAAGTTCATTTCGTTTTGCAACTCTTGAGATTCTGCAGTATTTTCATTCCAACCAGTTTGAAGTTCTGCCAGGATATTCGCATTGCTGTAAAGATAAAGGAATATTAAGTCATTTGTTGTATAATTAATCCCATACAAAGCTTTAAACACTTTAATTTTAAATGAAACTTACCTTGGTGAGTATTCTTCTTCTTTATCAGAGTAAAGGATGGAGTAGTAAGACATGTCGATCCCCAATGATCAAAATTGAATTGAACACGTTCTTTTATAATGAACAAAATGTATTTTCTTGAAATGACGACATGCAGTCATTTCGGGGAAGCCCTGAGCGTGTGTGAATAACAGGAAATAAGACAATGAAATCTTTCTGGGAAGTTATCCAAGTCATTGAAACAACGTCATTTCTCAAAAGCGAAGAATTAATAAAAAAAGGTTTGAGTATGGTGATGGAAGTTGGAGGAGAATTAAATTATTTCCCACGCATAAACAAATATTTGTAGGGTCGTTGTTTGAGTGGGTTATATTCACCAGATGATATTAAGAGTAAAAGGTTAAAAGGTCCATAAGGTCAGAAGGATCACAGGTGTTTAAGTGGTCTAATGAATAAGGATAACATGTCAAAAGGTTAGAAGGTTCGTAAAGAACAGGGTGAGAGAAATATAGGTGTTTAGGGGCAATGAGGGAGGGGAAAAATTAATATGGAAGTGAATGGGTCAATGTTTGAGTGGGTCAAAGATTAATCTGCCAGATGATATGTAGAAGAAGGATGATAGGTCTATAAGAGAAAACAAATATTTGTAGTGTTTGAGTGGTCTAATGAACAACATTAAGGATAGGTACTACAGACAAAAGGTTCATAAAGATGAGGGTGGGAGAAATAGAGGTGTTTATGATTTTTGAAAAAGACAAGGGGGTAAATGACATTAGATAGGGATTTCCCATGTTAAACGGAGGTGTCCCAGAAGCAACATTATTACACTACTTGTGTTGGTGCAGGAAACCACTTTTGCACTTGTATTAGTGTGGAAAAACACTTTTTGCACTTGTGATAGTGTTGAAAAACCACTTTTCGCACTTGTGTTAGTGTTGAAAAACCACTTTTCGCACTTGTGTTGGTGCAGGAACCCACTTTTGCACTTGTATTAGTGTGGACAAAACATTTTTCGCACTTGTGTTAGTGTTGAAAAACCACTTTTCGCACTTGTGGTAGTGTTGAAAAACCACTTTTCACACTTGTGTTGGTGCAGGAAACCACTTTTGCACTTGTATTAGTGTGGAAAAAACACTTTTTGCACTTGTGATAGTGTTGAAAAACCACTTTTCGCACTTGTGTTAGTGTTGAAAAACCACTTTTCGCACTTGTGTTGGTGCAGGAAACCACTTTTGCACTTGTATTAGTGTGGAAAAACCACTTTTTGCACTTGTGTTAGTGTTGAAAAAACACTTTTCGCCCTTGTGTTAGTGTTGAAAAACCACTTTTCGCAATTGTGTTAGTGTTGAAAAACTACTTTTCGCACTTGTGTTGGTGCAACCACTTTTTCACTTGTATTAGTGTGGAAAACACACTTTTCGCACTTGTGTTAGTGTTGAAAAACCACTTTTCGCACTTGTGTTAGTGTTGAAAAACCACTTTTCGCACTTGTGTTGGTGCAGGAAACCACTTTTGCACTTGTATTAGTGTGGAAAAAACACTTTTTGCACTTGTGATAGTGTTGAAAAACCACTTTTCGCACTTGTGTTAGTGTTGAAAAACCACTTTTCGCACTTGTGTTGGTGCAGGAAACCACTTTTGCACTTGTATTAGTGTGGAAAAACCACTTTTCGCACTTGTGTTAGTGTTGAAAAACCACTTTTCGCACTTGTGTTAGTGTTGAAAAACCACTTTTTGCACTTGTGTTGGTGCAGGAAACCACTTTTGCACTTGTATTAGTGTGGAAAAAACACTTTTCGCACTTGTGTTAGTGTTGAAAAACCACTTTTCGCACTTGTGTTAGTGTTGAAAAACCACTTTTCGCACTTGTGTTAGTGTTGAAAAACCACTTTTCGCACTTGTGTTGGTGCAGGAAACCACTTTTGCACTTGTATTAGTGTGGAAAAAACACTTTTCGCACTTGTGTTAGTGTTGAAAAACCACTTTTCGCACTTGTGTTAGTGTTGAAAAACCACTTTTCGCACTTGTGTTAGTGTTTAAAAACCACTTTGCGCACTTGTGTTTGTGTTGAAAAACCACTTTTCGCACTTGTGTTGGTGCAGGAAACCACTTTTGCACTTGTATTGGTGTGGAAAAAACACTTATTGCACTTGTGATAGTGTTGAAAAACCACTTTTCGCACTTGTGTTAGTGTTGAAAAACCACTTTTCGCACTTGTGTTGGTGCAGGAAACCACTTTTGCACTTGTATTAGTGTGGAAAAACCACTTTTCGTACTTGTGTTAGTGTTGAAAAACCACTTTTCGCACTTGTGTTAGTGTTGAAAAACCACTTTTCGCACTTGTGTTGGTGCAGGAAACCACTTTTGCACTTGTATTAGTGTGGAAAAACCACTTTTGCACTTGTATTAGTGTGGAAAAACCACTTTTCGCACTTGTGTTAGTGTTGAAAAACCACTTTTCGCACTTGTGTTAGTGTTGAAAAACCACTTTTCGCACTTGTGTTAGTGTTGAAAAACCACTTTTCGCACTTGTGTTGGTGCAGGAAACCACTTTTGCACTTGTATTAGTGTGGAAAAACCACTTTTCGCACTTGTGTTAGTGTTGAAAAACCACTTTTCGCACTTGTGTTGGTGCAGGAAACCACTTTTGCACTTGTATTAGTGTGGATAAACCACTTTTCGCACTTGTGTTAGTGTTGAAAAACCACTTTTCGCACTTGTGTTAGTGTTGAAAAACCACTTTTCGCTCTTGTGTTAGTGTTTAAAAACCACTTTTCGCACTTGTGTTAGTGTTTAAAAACCACTTTGCGCACTTGTGTTTGTGTTGAAAAACCACTTTTCGCACTTGTGTTGGTGCAGGAAACCACTTTTGCACTTGTATTGGTGTGGAAAAAACACTTATTGCACTTGTGATAGTGTTGAAAAACCACTTTTCGCACTTGTGTTAGTGTTGAAAAACCACTTTTCGCACTTGTGTTGGTGCAGGAAACCACTTTTGCACTTGTATTAGTGTGGAAAAACCACTTTTCGTACTTGTGTTAGTGTTGAAAAACCACTTTTCACACTTGTGTTAGTGTTGAAAAACCACTTTTCGCACTTGTGTTGGTGCAGGAAACCACTTTTGCACTTGTATTAGTGTGGAAAAACCACTTTTGCACTTGTATTAGTGTGGAAAAACCACTTTTCGCACTTGTGTTAGTGTTGAAAAACCACTTTTCGCACTTGTGTTAGTGTTGAAAAACCACTTTTCGCACTTGTGTTAGTGTTGAAAAACCACTTTTCGCACTTGTGTTGGTCCAGGAAACCACTTTTGCACTTGTATTAGTGTAGAAAAACCACTTTTCGCACTTGTGTTAGTGTTGAAAAACCACTTTTCGCACTTGTGTTGGTGCAGGAAACCACTTTTGCACTTGTATTAGTGTGGATAAACCACTTTTCGCACTTGTGTTAGTGTTGAAAAACCACTTTTCGCACTTGTGTTAGTGTTGAAAAACCACTTTTCGCTCTTGTGTTAGTGTTTAAAAACCACTTTTCGCACTTGTGTTAGTGTTGAAAAACCACTTTTCGCACTTGTGTTGGTGTTGAAAAACCACTTTTCGCACTTGTGTTGGTGCAGGAAACCACTTTTGCACTTGTATTAGTGTGGACAAAACACTTTTCGCACTTGTGTTAGTGTTGAAAAACCGCTATTCGCACTTGTGTTAGTGTTGAAAAACCACTTTTCGCACTTGTATTGGTGCAGGAAACCACTTTTGCACTTGTATTAGTGTGGAAAAACACTTTTTGCACTTGTGATCGTGTTGAAAAACCACTTTTTGCACTTGTGTTAGTGTTGAAAAACCACTTTTCGCACTTGTGTTGGTGCAGGAAACCACTTTTGCACTTGTATTAGTGTGGAAAAACCACTTTTCGTACTTGTGTTAGTGTTGAAAAACCACTTTTCGCACTTGTGTTGGTGCAGGAAACCACTTTTGCACTTGTATTAGTGTGGAAAAACCACTTTTCGTACTTGTGTTAGTGTTGAAAAACCACTTTTCGCACTTGTGTTGGTGCAGGAAACCACTTTTGCACTTGTATTTGTGTGGAAAAACCACTTTTCGCTGTTGTGTTAGTGTTGAAAAACCACTTTTCGCACTTGTGTTAGTGTTGAAAACCACTTTTCGCGCTTGTGTTAGTGTTGAAAAACCACTTTTCGCACTTGTGTTGGTGCAGGAAACCACTTTTGCACTTGTATTAGTGTGGAAAAAACACTTTTCGCACTTGTGTTAGTGTTGAAAAACCACTATTCTCACTTGTGTTAGTGTTGAAAAACCACTTTTGCACTTGTATTAGTGTGGAAAAACACTTTTTGCACTTGTGATAGTGTTGAAAAACCACTTTTTGCACTTGTGTTAGTGTTGAAAAACCACTTTTCGCACTTGTGTTGGTGCAGGAAACCACTTTTGTACTTGTATTAGTGTGGAAATACCACTTTTCGCACTTGTGTTAGTGTTGAAAAACCACTTTTCACACTTGTGTTAGTGTTGAAAAACCACTTTTCGCACTTGTGTTGGTGGAGGAAACCACTTTTGCACTTGTATTATTGTGGAAAAACCACTTTTTGCACTTGTGATAGTGTTGAAAAACCACTTTTCCCACTTGTGTTAGTGTTGAAAAACCACTTTTCGCACTTGTGTTGGTGCAGGAAACCACTTTTGCACTTGTATTAGTGTGGACAAACCTCTTTTCGCACTTGTGTTAGTGTTGAAAAACCACTTTTCGCACTTGTGTTAGTGTTGAAAAACCACTTTTCGCACTTGTTTTGGTGCAGGAAACCACTTTTGCACTTGTATTAGTGTGGAAAAAACACTTTTTGCCCTTGTGATAGTGTTGAAAAACCACTTTTCGCACTTGTGTTAGTGTTGAAAAACCACTTTTCTCACTTGTGTTGGTGCAGGAAACCACTTTTGCACTTGTATTAGTGTGGAAAAAACACTTTTCGCACTTGTGTTAGTGTTGAAAAACCACTATTCGCACTTGTGTTAGTGTTGAAAAACCACTTTTGCACTTGTATTAGTGTGGAAAAACACTTTTTGCACTTGTATTAGTTTGGAAAAACCACTTTTTGCACTTGTGATAGTGTTGAAAAAACACTTTTCGCACTTGTTTTAGTGTTGAAAAACCACTTTTCGCACTTGTGTTGGTGCAGGAAACCACTTTTGCACTTGTATTAGTGTGGAAAAACCACTTTTCGCACTTGTGTTAGTGTTGAAAAACCACTTTTCGCAAAAACCACTTGTGTTAGTGTTGAAAAACCACTTTTCGCACTTGTGTTAGTGTTGAAAAACCACTTTTCGCACTTGTGTTGGTGCAGGAAACCACTTTTGCACTTGTATTAGTGTGGAAAAACCACTTTTCGCACTTGTGTTAGTGTTGAAAAACCACTTTTCGCACTTGTGTTAGTGTTGAAAAACCACTTTTCGCACTTGTGTTGGCGTTGAAAAACCACTTTTTGCACTTGTGTTGGTGCAGGAAACCACTTTTGCACTTGTATTAGTGTGGAAAAAACACTTTTCGCACTTGTGTTAGTGTTGAAAAACCACTTTTCGCACTTGTGTTAGTGTTGAAAAACCACTTTTCGCACTTGTGTTGGTGCAGGAAACCACTTTTTCACTTGTATTAGTGTGGAAAACACACTTTTCGCACTTGTGTTAGTGTTGAAAAACCACTTTTCGCACTTGTGTTAGTGTTGAAAAACCACTTTTCGCACTTGTGTTGGTGCAGGAAACCACTTTTGCACTTGTATTAGTGTGGAAAAAACACTTTTTGCACTTGTGATAGTGTTGAAAAACCACTTTTCGCACTTGTGTTAGTGTTGAAAAACCACTTTTCGCACTTGTGTTGGTGCAGGAAACCACTTTTGCACTTGTATTAGTGTGGAAAAACCACTTTTCGCACTTGTGTTGGTGCAGGAAACCACTTTTGCACTTGTATTAGTGTGGAAAAACCACTTTTGCACTTGTGTTAGTGTTGAAAAACCACTTTTCGCACTTGTGTTAGTGTTGAAAAACCACTTTTTGCACTTGTGTTGGTGCAGGAAACCACTTTTGCACTTGTATTAGTGTGGAAAAAACACTTTTCGCACTTGTGTTAGTGTTGAAAAACCACTTTTCGCACTTGTGTTAGTGTTGAAAAACCACTTTTCGCACTTGTGTTAGTGTTGAAAAACCACTTTTCGCACTTGTGTTGGTGCAGGAAACCACTTTTGCACTTGTATTAGTGTGGAAAAAACACTTTTCGCACTTGTGTTAGTGTTGAAAAACCACTTTTCGCACTTGTGTTAGTGTTGAAAAACCACTTTTCGCACTTGTGTTAGTGTTTAAAAACCACTTTGCGCACTTGTGTTTGTGTTGAAAAACCACTTTTCGCACTTGTGTTGGTGCAGGAAACCACTTTTGCACTTGTATTGGTGTGGAAAAAACACTTATTGCACTTGTGATAGTGTTGAAAAACCACTTTTCGCACTTGTGTTAGTGTTGAAAAACCACTTTTCGCACTTGTGTTGGTGCAGGAAACCACTTTTGCACTTGTATTAGTGTGGAAAAACCACTTTTCGTACTTGTGTTAGTGTTGAAAAACCACTTTTCGCACTTGTGTTAGTGTTGAAAAACCACTTTTCGCACTTGTGTTGGTGCAGGAAACCACTTTTGCACTTGTATTAGTGTGGAAAAACCACTTTTGCACTTGTATTAGTGTGGAAAAACCACTTTTCGCACTTGTGTTAGTGTTGAAAAACCACTTTTCGCACTTGTGTTAGTGTTGAAAAACCACTTTTCGCACTTGTGTTAGTGTTGAAAAACCACTTTTCGCACTTGTGTTGGTGCAGGAAACCACTTTTGCACTTGTATTAGTGTGGAAAAACCACTTTTCGCACTTGTGTTAGTGTTGAAAAACCACTTTTCGCACTTGTGTTGGTGCAGGAAACCACTTTTGCACTTGTATTAGTGTGGATAAACCACTTTTCGCACTTGTGTTAGTGTTGAAAAACCACTTTTTGCACTTGTGTTAGTGTTGAAAAACCACTTTTCGCTCTTGTGTTAGTGTTTAAAAACCACTTTTCGCACTTGTGTTAGTGTTTAAAAACCACTTTGCGCACTTGTGTTTGTGTTGAAAAACCACTTTTCGCACTTGTGTTGGTGCAGGAAACCACTTTTGCACTTGTATTGGTGTGGAAAAAACACTTATTGCACTTGTGATAGTGTTGAAAAACCACTTTTCGCACTTGTGTTAGTGTTGAAAAACCACTTTTCGCACTTGTGTTGGTGCAGGAAACCACTTTTGCACTTGTATTAGTGTGGAAAAACCACTTTTCGTACTTGTGTTAGTGTTGAAAAACCACTTTTCGCACTTGTGTTAGTGTTGAAAAACCACTTTTCGCACTTGTGTTGGTGCAGGAAACCACTTTTGCACTTGTATTAGTGTGGAAAAACCACTTTTGCACTTGTATTAGTGTGGAAAAACCACTTTTCGCACTTGTGTTAGTGTTGAAAAACCACTTTTCGCACTTGTGTTAGTGTTGAAAAACCACTTTTCGCACTTGTGTTAGTGTTGAAAAACCACTTTTCGCACTTGTGTTGGTCCAGGAAACCACTTTTGCACTTGTATTAGTGTAGAAAAACCACTTTTCGCACTTGTGTTAGTGTTGAAAAACCACTTTTCGCACTTGTGTTGGTGCAGGAAACCACTTTTGCACTTGTATTAGTGTGGATAAACCACTTTTCGCACTTGTGTTAGTGTTGAAAAACCACTTTTCGCACTTGTGTTAGTGTTGAAAAACCACTTTTCGCTCTTGTGTTAGTGTTTAAAAACCACTTTTCGCACTTGTGTTAGTGTTGAAAAACCACTTTTCGCACTTGTGTTGGTGTTGAAAAACCACTTTTCGCACTTGTGTTGGTGCAGGAAACCACTTTTGCACTTGTATTAGTGTGGACAAAACACTTTTCGCACTTGTGTTAGTGTTGAAAAACCGCTATTCGCACTTGTGTTAGTGTTGAAAAACCACTTTTCGCACTTGTATTGGTGCAGGAAACCACTTTTGCACTTGTATTAGTGTGGAAAAACACTTTTTGCACTTGTGATCGTGTTGAAAAACCACTTTTTGCACTTGTGTTAGTGTTGAAAAACCACTTTTCGCACTTGTGTTGGTGCAGGAAACCACTTTTGCACTTGTATTAGTGTGGAAAAACCACTTTTCGTACTTGTGTTAGTGTTGAAAAACCACTTTTCGCACTTGTGTTGGTGCAGGAAACCACTTTTGCACTTGTATTAGTGTGGAAAAACCACTTTTCGTACTTGTGTTAGTGTTGAAAAACCACTTTTCGCACTTGTGTTGGTGCAGGAAACCACTTTTGCACTTGTATTAGTGTGGAAAAACCACTTTTCGCTGTTGTGTTAGTGTTGAAAAACCACTTTTCGCACTTGTGTTAGTGTTGAAAACCACTTTTCGCGCTTGTGTTAGTGTTGAAAAACCACTTTTCGCACTTGTGTTGGTGCAGGAAACCACTTTTGCACTTGTATTAGTGTGGAAAAAACACTTTTCGCACTTGTGTTAGTGTTGAAAAACCACTATTCTCACTTGTGTTAGTGTTGAAAAACCACTTTTGCACTTGTATTAGTGTGGAAAAACACTTTTTGCACTTGTGATAGTGTTGAAAAACCACTTTTTGCACTTGTGTTAGTGTTGAAAAACCACTTTTCGCACTTGTGTTGGTGCAGGAAACCACTTTTGTACTTGTATTAGTGTGGAAATACCACTTTTCGCACTTGTGTTAGTGTTGAAAAACCACTTTTCACACTTGTGTTAGTGTTGAAAAACCACTTTTCGCACTTGTGTTGGTGGAGGAAACCACTTTTGCACTTGTATTATTGTGGAAAAACCACTTTTTGCACTTGTGATAGTGTTGAAAAACCACTTTTCCCACTTGTGTTAGTGTTGAAAAACCACTTTTCGCACTTGTGTTGGTGCAGGAAACCACTTTTGCACTTGTATTAGTGTGGACAAACCTCTTTTCGCACTTGTGTTAGTGTTGAAAAACCACTTTTCGCACTTGTGTTAGTGTTGAAAAACCACTTTTCGCACTTGTTTTGGTGCAGGAAACCACTTTTGCACTTGTATTAGTGTGGAAAAAACACTTTTTGCCCTTGTGATAGTGTTGAAAAACCACTTTTCGCACTTGTGTTAGTGTTGAAAAACCACTTTTCTCACTTGTGTTGGTGCAGGAAACCACTTTTGCACTTGTATTAGTGTGGAAAAAACACTTTTCGCACTTGTGTTAGTGTTGAAAAACCACTATTCGCACTTGTGTTAGTGTTGAAAAACCACTTTTGCACTTGTATTAGTGTGGAAAAACACTTTTTGCACTTGTATTAGTGTGGAAAAACCACTTTTTGCACTTGTGAGTGTTGAAAAACCACTTTTCGCACTTGTGTTAGTGTTGAAAAACCACTTTTCGCACTTGTGTTAGTGTTGAAAAACCACTTTTCGCACTTGTGTTAGTGTTGAAAAACCACTTTTCGCACTTGTGTTGGTGCAGGAAACCACTTTTGCACTGGTATTAGTGTGGAAAAAACACTTTTCGCACTTGTGTTAGTGTTGAAAAACCACTTTTCGCACTTGTGTTATTGTTGAAAAACCACTTTTCGCACTTGTGTTGGTGCAGGAAACCACTTTTGCACTTGTATTAGTGTGGAAAAACCACTTTTCGCACTTGTGTTAGTGTTGAAAAACCACTTTTCGCACTTGTGTTAGTGTTGAAAAACCACTTTTCGCACTTGTGTTGGTGCAGGAAACCACTTTTGCACTTGAATTAGTGTGGACAAACCTCTTTTCGCACTTGTGTTAGTGTTGAAAAACCACTTTTCGCACTTGTGTTAGTGTTGAAAAACCACTTTTCGCACTTGTGTTGGTGCAGGAAACCACTTTTGCACTTGTATTAGTGTGGAAAAACCACTTTTCGCACTTGTGTTAGTGTTGAAAAACCACTTTTCGCACTTGTGTTAGTGTTGAAAAACCACTTTTCGCACTTGTGTTGGTGTTGAAAAACCACTTTTCGCACTTGTGTTGGTGCAGGAAACCACTTTTGCACTTGTATTGGTGTGGAAAAAACACTTTTTGCACTTGTGATAGTGTTGAAAAACCACTTTTCGCACTTGTCTTAGTGTTGCAAAACCACTTTTCGCACTTGTGTTGGTGCAGGAAACCACTTTTGCACTTGTATTAGTGTGGAAAAACCACTTTTCGCACTTGTGTTAGTGTTGAAAAACCACTTTTCGCACTTGTGTTAGTGTTGAAAAACCACTTTTTGCACTTGTGTTGGTGCAGGAAACCACTTTTGCACTTGTATTAGTGTGGAAAAAACACTTTTCGCACTTGTGTTAGTGTTGAAAAACCACTTTTCGCACTTGTGTTAGTGTTGAAAAACCACTTTTCGCACTTGTGTTAGTGTTGAAAAACCACTTTGCGCACTTGTGTTAGTGTTGAAAAACCACTTTTCGCACTTGTGTTGGTGCAGGAAACCACTTTTGCACTTGTATTAGTGTGGAAAAAACACTTTTCGCACTTGTGTTAGTGTTGAAAAACCACTTTTCGCACTTATGTTAGTGTTGAAAAACCACTTTTCGCACTTGTGTTAGTGTTTAAAAACCACTTTGCGCACTTGTGTTTGTGTTGAAAAACCACTTTTCGCACTTGTGTTGGTGCAGGAAACCACTTTTGCACTTGTATTTGTGTGGAAAAAACACTTATTGCACTTGTGATAGTGTTGAAAAACCACTTTTCGCACTTGTGTTAGTGTTGAAAAACCACTTTTCGCACTTGTGTTGGTGCAGGAAACCACTTTTGCACTTGTATTAGTGTGGAAAAACCACTTTTCGCACTTGTGTTAGTGTTGAAAAACCACTTTTCGCACTTGTGTTAGTGTTGAAAAACCACTTTTCGCACTTGTGTTGGTGTTGAAAAACCACTTTTCGCACTTGTGTTGGTGCAGGAAACCACTTTTGCACTTGTATTAGTGTGGACAAACCACTTTTCGCACTTGTGTTAGTGTTGAAAAACCACTTTTCGCACTTGTGTTAGTGTTGAAAAACCACTTTGCGCACTTGTGTTAGTGTTGAAAAACCACTTTTCGCACTTGTGTTGGTGCAGGAAACCACTTTTGCACTTGTATTAGTGTGGAAAAAACACTTATTGCACTTGTGATGGTGTTGAAAAACCACTTTCGCACTTGTGTTAGTGTTGAAAAACCACTTTTCGCACTTGTGTTGGTGCAGGAAACCACTTTTGCACTTGTATTAGTGTGGAAAAACCACTTTTCGCACTTGTGTTAGTGTTGAAAAACCACTTTTCGCACTTGTGTTAGTGTTGAAAAACCACTTTTCGCACTTGTGTTGGCGTTGAAAAACCACTTTTTGCACTTGTGTTGGTGCGGGAAACCACTTTTGCACTTGTATTAGTGTGGAAAAAACACTTTTCGCACTTGTGTTAGTGTTGAAAAACCACTTTTCGCACTTGTGTTAGTGTTGAAAAACCACTTTTCGCACTTGTGTTGGTGCAGGAAACCACTTTTTCACTTGTATTAGTGTGGAAAACACACTTTTCGCACTTGTGTTAGTGTTGAAAAACCACTTTTCGCACTTGTGTTAGTGTTGAAAAACCACTTTTCGCACTTGTGTTGGTGCAGGAAACCACTTTTGCACTTGTATTAGTGTGGCAAAAACACTTTTTGCACTTGTGATAGTGTTGAAAAACCACTTTTCGCACTTGTGTTAGTGTTGAAAAACCACTTTTCGCACTTGTGTTGGTGCAGGAAACCACTTTTGCACTTGTATTAGTGTGGAAAAACCACTTTTCGCACTTGTGTTAGTGTTGAAAAACCACTTTTCGCACTTGTGTTAGTGTTGAAAAACCACTTTTTGCACTTGTGTTGGTGCAGGAAACCACTTTTGCACTTGTATTAGTGTGGAAAAAACACTTTTCGCACTTGTGTTAGTGTTGAAAAACCACTTTTCGCACTTGTGTTAGTGTTGAAAAACCACTTTTCGCACTTGTGTTAGTGTTGAAAAACCACTTTTCGCACTTGTGTTGGTGCAGGAAACCACTTTTGCACTTGTATTAGTGTGGAAAAAACACTTTTCGCACTTGTATTAGTGTGGAAAAACCACTTTTCGCACTTGTGTTAGTGTTGAAAAACCACTTTTCGCACTTGTGTTAGTGTTGAAAAACCACTTTTCGCACTTGTGTTGGTGTTGAAAAACCACTTTTCGCACTTGTGTTGGTGCAGGAAACCACTTTTGCACTTGTATTGGTGTGGAAAAAACACTTTTTGCACTTGTGATAGTGTTGAAAAACCACTTTTCGCACTTGTCTTAGTGTTGCAAAACCACTTTTCGCACTTGTGTTGGTGCAGGAAACCACTTTTGCACTTGTATTAGTGTGGAAAAACCACTTTTCGCACTTGTGTTAGTGTTGAAAAACCACTTTTCGCACTTGTGTTAGTGTTGAAAAACCACTTTTTGCACTTGTGTTGGTGCAGGAAACCACTTTTGCACTTGTATTAGTGTGGAAAAAACACTTTTCGCACTTGTGTTAGTGTTGAAAAACCACTTTTCGCACTTGTGTTAGTGTTGAAAAACCACTTTTCGCACTTGTGTTAGTGTTGAAAAACCACTTTGCGCACTTGTGTTAGTGTTGAAAAACCACTTTTCGCACTTGTGTTGGTGCAGGAAACCACTTTTGCACTTGTATTAGTGTGGAAAAAACACTTTTCGCACTTGTGTTAGTGTTGAAAAACCACTTTTCGCACTTGTGTTAGTGTTGAAAAACCACTTTTCGCACTTGTGTTAGTGTTAAAAACCACTTTGCGCACTTGTGTTTGTGTTGAAAAACCACTTTTCGCACTTGTGTTGGTGCAGGAAACCACTTTTGCACTTGTATTTGTGTGGAAAAAACACTTATTGCACTTGTGATAGTGTTGAAAAACCACTTTTCGCACTTGTGTTAGTGTTGAAAAACCACTTTTCGCACTTGTGTTGGTGCAGGAAACCACTTTTGCACTTGTATTAGTGTGGAAAAACCACTTTTCGCACTTGTGTTAGTGTTGAAAAACCACTTTTCGCACTTGTGTTAGTGTTGAAAAACCACTTTTCGCACTTGTGTTGGTGTTGAAAAACCACTTTTCGCACTTGTGTTGGTGCAGGAAACCACTTTTGCACTTGTATTAGTGTGGACAAACCACTTTTCGCACTTGTGTTAGTGTTGAAAAACCACTTTTCGCACTTGTGTTAGTGTTGAAAAACCACTTTGCGCACTTGTGTTAGTGTTGAAAAACCACTTTTCGCACTTGTGTTGGTGCAGGAAACCACTTTTGCACTTGTATTAGTGTGGAAAAAACACTTATTGCACTTGTGATGGTGTTGAAAAACCACTTTCGCACTTGTGTTAGTGTTGAAAAACCACTTTTCGCACTTGTGTTGGTGCAGGAAACCACTTTTGCACTTGTATTAGTGTGGAAAAACCACTTTTCGCACTTGTGTTAGTGTTGAAAAACCACTTTTCGCACTTGTGTTAGTGTTGAAAAACCACTTTTCGCACTTGTGTTGGCGTTGAAAAACCACTTTTTGCACTTGTGTTGGTGCGGGAAACCACTTTTGCACTTGTATTAGTGTGGAAAAAACACTTTTCGCACTTGTGTTAGTGTTGAAAAACCACTTTTCGCACTTGTGTTAGTGTTGAAAAACCACTTTTCGCACTTGTGTTGATGCAGGAAACCACTTTTTCACTTGTATTAGTGTGGAAAACACACTTTTCGCACTTGTGTTAGTGTTGAAAAACCACTTTTCGCACTTGTGTTAGTGTTGAAAAACCACTTTTCGCACTTGTGTTGGTGCAGGAAACCACTTTTGCACTTGTATTAGTGTGGCAAAAACACTTTTTGCACTTGTGATAGTGTTGAAAAACCACTTTTCGCACTTGTGTTAGTGTTGAAAAACCACTTTTCGCACTTGTGTTGGTGCAGGAAACCACTTTTGCACTTGTATTAGTGTGGAAAAACCACTTTTCGCACTTGTGTTAGTGTTGAAAAACCACTTTTCGCACTTGTGTTAGTGTTGAAAAACCACTTTTTGCACTTGTGTTGGTGCAGGAAACCACTTTTGCACTTGTATTAGTGTGGAAAAAACACTTTTCGCACTTGTGTTAGTGTTGAAAAACCACTTTTCGCACTTGTGTTAGTGTTGAAAAACCACTTTTCGCACTTGTGTTAGTGTTGAAAAACCACTTTTCGCACTTGTGTTGGTGCAGGAAACCACTTTTGCACTTGTATTAGTGTGGAAAAAACACTTTTCGCACTTGTGTTAGTGTTGAAAAACCACTTTTCGCACTTGTGTTAGTGTTGAAAAACCACTTTTCGCACTTGTGTTAGTGTTTAAAAACCACTTTGCGCACTTGTGTTTGTGTTGAAAAACCACTTTTCGCACTTGTGTTGGTGCAGGAAACCACTTTTGCACTTGTATTGGTGTGGAAAAAACACTTATTGCACTTGTGATAGTGTTGAAAAACCACTTTTCGCACTTGTGTTAGTGTTGAAAAACCACTTTTCGCACTTGTGTTGGTGCAGGAAACCACTTTTGCACTTGTATTAGTGTGGAAAAACCACTTTTCGTACTTGTGTTAGTGTTGAAAAAACCACTTTTCGCACTTGTGTTAGTGTTGAAAAACCACTTTTCGCACTTGTGTTGGTGCAGGAAACCACTTTTGCACTTGTATTAGTGTGGAAAAACCACTTTTGCACTTGTATTAGTGTGGAAAAACCACTTTTCGCACTTGTGTTAGTGTTGAAAAACCACTTTTCGCACTTGTGTTAGTGTTGAAAAACCACTTTTCGCACTTGTGTTAGTGTTGAAAAACCACTTTTCGCACTTGTGTTGGTGCAGGAAACCACTTTTGCACTTGTATTAGTGTGGAAAAACCACTTTTCGCACTTGTGTTAGTGTTGAAAAACCACTTTTCGCACTTGTGTTGGTGCAGGAAACCACTTTTGCACTTGTATTAGTGTGGATAAACCACTTTTCGCACTTGTGTTAGTGTTGAAAAACCACTTTTCGCACTTGTGTTAGTGTTGAAAAACCACTTTTCGCTCTTGTGTTAGTGTTTAAAAACCACTTTTCGCACTTGTGTTAGTGTTTAAAAACCACTTTGCGCACTTGTGTTTGTGTTGAAAAACCACTTTTCGCACTTGTGTTGGTGCAGGAAACCACTTTTGCACTTGTATTGGTGTGGAAAAAACACTTATTGCACTTGTGATAGTGTTGAAAAACCACTTTTCGCACTTGTGTTAGTGTTGAAAAACCACTTTTCGCACTTGTGTTGGTGCAGGAAACCACTTTTGCACTTGTATTAGTGTGGAAAAACCACTTTTCGTACTTGTGTTAGTGTTGAAAAACCACTTTTCGCACTTGTGTTAGTGTTGAAAAACCACTTTTCGCACTTGTGTTGGTGCAGGAAACCACGTTTGCACTTGTATTAGTGTGGAAAAACCACTTTTGCACTTGTATTAGTGTGGAAAAACCACTTTTCGCACTTGTGTTAGTGTTCAAAAACCACTTTTCGCACTTGTGTTAGTGTTGAAAAACCACTTTTCGCACTTGTGTTGGTGTTGAAAAACCACTTTTCGCACTTGTGTTGGTCCAGGAAACCACTTTTGCACTTGTATTAGTGTAGAAAAACCACTTTTCGCACTTGTGTTAGTGTTGAAAAACCACTTTTCGCACTTGTGTTGGTGCAGGAAACCACTTTTGCACTTGTATTAGTGTGGATAAACCACTTTCGCACTTGTGTTAGTGTTGAAAAACCACTTTTCGCACTTGTGTTAGTGTTGAAAAACCACTTTTCGCTCTTGTGTTAGTGTTTAAAAACCACTTTTCGCACTTGTGTTAGTGTTGAAAAACCACTTTTCGCACTTGTGTTCGTGTTGAAAAACCACTTTTCACACTTGTGTTCGTGTTGAAAAACCACTTTTCACACTTGTGTTAGTGTTGAAAAACCACTTTTCGCACTTGTGTTGGTGCCGGAAACCACTTTTGCACTTGTATTAGTGTGGAGAAAACACTTTTCGCACTTGTGTTAGTGTTGAAAAACCACTTTTCGCACTTGTGTTGGTGCAGGAAACCACTTTTCGCACTTGTGTTAGTGTTGAAAAACCACTTTTTGCACTTGTGTTGGTGTTGAAAAACCACTTTTCGCACTTGTGTTGGTGCAGGAAACCACTTTTGCACTTGTATTAGTGTGGAAAAACCACTTTTCGCACTTGTGTTAGTGTTGAAAAACCACTTTTCGCACTTGTGTTAGTGTTGAAAAACCACTTTTCGCACTTGTGTTGGTGCAGGAAACCACTTTTGCACTTGTATTAGTGTGGAAAAACACTTTTTGCACTTGTGATAGTGTTGAAAAACCACTTTTCGCACTTGTGTTAGTGTTGAAAAACCACTTTTCGCACTTGTGTTGGTGCAGGAAACCACTTTTGCACTTGTATTAGTGTGGACAAAACACTTTTCGCACTTGTGTTAGTGCTGAAAAAACCACTATTCGCACTTGTGTTAGTGTTGAAAAACCACTTTTCGCACTTGTATTGGTGCAGGAAACCACTTTTGCACTTGTATTAGTGTGGAAAAACCACTTTTCGCACTTGTTTTAGTGTTGAAAAACCACTTTTCGCACTTGTGTTAGTGTTGAAAAACCACTTTTCGCACTTGTGTTGGTGCAGGAAACCACTTTTCGCACTTGTGTTAGTGTTGAAAAACCACTTTTCGCACTTGTGTTCATGTTGAAAACCACTTTTCGCACTTGTGTTGGTGCAGGAAACCACTTTTGCACTTGTATTAGTGTGGAAAAAACACTTTTCGCACTTGTGTTAGTGTTGAAAAACCACTTTTCGCACTTGTGTTAGTGTTGAAAAACCACTTTTCGCACTTGTGTTAGTGTTGAAAAACCACTTTGCGCACTTGTGTTAGTGTTGAAAAACCACTTTTCGCACTTGTGTTGGTGCAGGAAACCACTTTTGCACTTGTATTAGTGTGGAAAAAACACTTATTGCACTTGTGATAGTGTTGAAAAACCACTTTTCGCACTTGTGTTGGTGTTGAAAAACCACTTTTTGCACTTGTGTTGGTGCAGGAAACCACTTTTGCACTTGTATTAGTGTGGAAAAAACACTTTTCGCACTTGTGTTAGTGTTGAAAAACCACTTTTCGCACTTGTGTTAGTGTTGAAAAACCACTTTTCGCACTTGTGTTGGTGCAGGAAACCACTTTTTCACTTGTATTAGTGTGGAAACACACTTTTCGCACTTGTGTTAGTGTTGAAAAACCACTTTTCGCACTTGTGTTAGTGTTGAAAAACCACTTTTCGCACTTGTGTTGGTGCAGGAAACCACTTTTGCACTTGTATTAGTGTGGAAAAAACACTTTTTGCACTTGTGATAGTGTTGAAAAACCACTTTTCGCACTTGTGTTAGTGTTGAAAAACCACTTTTCGCACTTGTGTTGGTGCAGGAAACCACTTTTGCACTTGTATTAGTGTGGAAAAACCACTTTTCGCACTTGTGTTAGTGTTGAAAAACCACTTTTCGCACTTGTGTTGGTGCAGGAAACCACTTTTGCACTTGTATTAGTGTGGATAAACCACTTTTCGCACTTGTGTTAGTGTTGAAAAACCACTTTTCGCACTTGTGTTAGTGTTGAAAAACCACTTTTCGCTCTTGTGTTAGTGTTTAAAAACCACTTTTCGCACTTGTGTTAGTGTTGAAAAACCACTTTTCGCACTTGTGTTCGTGTTGAAAAACCACTTTTCGCACTTGTGTTAGTGTTGAAAAACCACTTTTCACACTTGTGTTCGTGTTGAAAAACCACTTTTCGCACTTGTGTTGGTGCCGGAAACCACTTTTGCACTTGTATTAGTGTGGAGAAAACACTTTTCGCACTTGTGTTAGTGTTGAAAAACCACTTTTCGCACTTGTGTTGGTGCAGGAAACCACTTTTCGCACTTGTGTTAGTGTTGAAAAACCACTTTTTGCACTTGTGTTGGTGTTGAAAAACCACTTTTCGCACTTGTGTTGGTGCAGGAAACCACTTTTGCACTTGTATTAGTGTGGAAAAACCACTTTTCGCACTTGTGTTAGTGTTGAAAAACCACTTTTCGCACTTGTGTTAGTGTTGAAAAACCACTTTTCGCACTTGTGTTGGTGCAGGAAACCACTTTTTCACTTGTATTAGTGTGGAAAACACACTTTTCGCACTTGTGTTAGTGTTGAAAAACCACTTTTCGCACTTGTGTTAGTGTTGAAAAACCACTTTTCGCACTTGTGTTGGTGCAGGAAACCACTTTTGCACTTGTATTAGTGTGGAAAAAACACTTTTTGCACTTGTGATAGTGTTGAAAAACCACTTTTCGCACTTGTGTTAGTGTTGAAAAACCACTTTTCGCACTTGTGTTGGTGCAGGAAACCACTTTTGCACTTGTATTAGTGTGGACAAAACACTTTTCGCACTTGTGTTAGTGTTGAAAAACCACTTTTCGCACTTGTGTTAGTGTTGAAAAACCACTTTTCGCACGTGTTGGTGCGGGAAACCACTTTTGCACTTGTATTAGTGTGGAAAAACCACTTTTGCACTTGTATTAGTGTGGAAAAACCACTTTTCACACTTGTGTTAGTGTTGAAAAACCACTTTTCGCACTTGTGTTAGTGTTGAAAAACCACTTTTCGCACTTGTGTTGGTGCAGGAAACCACTTTTGCACTTGTATTAGTGTGGAAAAACCACTTTTCGCACTTGTTTTAGTGTTGAAAAACCACTTTTCGCACTTGTGTTAGTGTTGAAAAACCACTTTTCGCACTTGTGTTGGTGCAGGAAACCACTTTTCGCAATTGTGTTAGTGTTGAAAAACCACTTTTCGCACTTGTGTTCGTGTTGAAAAACCACTTTTCGCACTTGTGTTGGTGCAGGAAACCACTTTTGCACTTGTATTAGTGTGGAAAAAACACTTTTCGCACTTGTGTTAGTGTTGAAAAACCACTTTTCGCACTTGTGTTAGTGTTGAAAAACCACTTTTCGCACTTGTGTTAGTGTTGAAAAACCACTTTGCGCACTTGTGTTAGTGTTGAAAAACCACTTTTCGCACTTGTGTTGGTGCAGGAAACCACTTTTGCACTTGTATTAGTGTGGAAAAAACACTTATTGCACTTGTGATAGTGTTGATAAACCACTTTCGCACTTGTGTTAGTGTTGAAAAACCATTTTTCGCACTTGTGTTGGTGCAGGAAACCACTTTTGCACTTGTATTAGTGTGGAAACACCACTTTTCGCACTTGTGTTAGTGTTGAAAAACCACTTTTCGCACTTGTGTTCGTGTTGAAAAACCACTTTTCGCACTTGTGTTGGTGCCGGAAACCACTTTTGCACTTGTATTAGTGTGGAGAAAACACTTTTCGCACTTGTGTTAGTGTTGAAAAACCACTTTTCGCACTTGTGTTGGTGCAGGAAACCACTTTTCGCACTTGTGTTAGTGTTGAAAAACCACTTTTTGCACTTGTGTTGGTGTTGAAAAACCACTTTTCGCACTTGTGTTGGTGCAGGAAACCACTTTTGCACTTGTATTAGTGTGGAAAAACCACTTTTCGCACTTGTGTTAGTGTTGAAAAACCACTTTTCGCACTTGTGTTAGTGTTGAAAAACCACTTTTCGCACTTGTGTTGGTGCAGGAAACCACTTTTTCACTTGTATTAGTGTGGAAAACACACTTTTCGCACTTGTGTTAGTGTTGAAAAACCACTTTTCGCACTTGTGTTAGTGTTGAAAAACCACTTTTCGCACTTGTGTTGGTGCAGGAAACCACTTTTGCACTTGTATTAGTGTGGAAAAAACACTTTTTGCACTTGTGATAGTGTTGAAAAACCACTTTTCGCACTTGTGTTAGTGTTGAAAAACCACTTTTCGCACTTGTGTTGGTGCAGGAAACCACTTTTGCACTTGTATTAGTGTGGACAAAACACTTTTCGCACTTGTGTTAGTGTTGAAAAACCACTTTTCGCACTTGTGTTAGTGTTGAAAAACCACTTTTCGCACGTGTTGGTGCGGGAAACCACTTTTGCACTTGTATTAGTGTGGAAAAACCACTTTTGCACTTGTATTAGTGTGGAAAAACCACTTTTCACACTTGTGTTAGTGTTGAAAAACCACTTTTCGCACTTGTGTTAGTGTTGAAAAACCACTTTTCGCACTTGTGTTGGTGCAGGAAACCACTTTTGCACTTGTATTAGTGTGGAAAAACCACTTTTCGCACTTGTTTTAGTGTTGAAAAACCACTTTTCGCACTTGTGTTAGTGTTGAAAAACCACTTTTCGCACTTGTGTTGGTGCAGGAAACCACTTTTCGCACTTGTGTTAGTGTTGAAAAACCACTTTTCGCACTTGTGTTCGTGTTGAAAAACCACTTTTCGCACTTGTGTTGGTGCAGGAAACCACTTTTGCACTTGTATTAGTGTGGAAAAAACACTTTTCGCACTTGTGTTAGTGTTGAAAAACCACTTTTCGCACTTGTGTTAGTGTTGAAAAACCACTTTTCGCACTTGTGTTAGTGTTGAAAAACCACTTTGCGCACTTGTGTTAGTGTTGAAAAACCACTTTTCGCACTTGTGTTGGTGCAGGAAACCACTTTTGCACTTGTATTAGTGTGGAAAAAACACTTATTGCACTTGTGATAGTGTTGAAAAACCACTTTCGCACTTGTGTTAGTGTTGAAAAACGACTTTTCGCACTTGTGTTGGTGCAGGAAACCACTTTTGCACTTGTATTAGTGTGGAAAAACCACTTTTCGCACTTGTGTTAGTGTTGAAAAACCACTTTTCGCACTTGTGTTAGTGTTGAAAAACCACTTTTCGCACTTGTGTTGGCGTTGAAAAACCACTTTTTGCACTTGTGTTGGTGCAGGAAACCACTTTTGCACTTGTATTAGTGTGGAAAAACCACTTTTCGCACTTGTGTTAGTGTTGAAAAACCACTTTTCGCACTTGTGTTAGTGTTGAAAAACCACTTTTCGCACTTGTGTTGGTGCAGGAAACCACTTTTGCACTTGTATTAGTGTGGAAAAAACACTTTTTGCACTTGTGATAGTGTTGAAAAACCACTTTTCGCACTTGTGTTGGTGCAGGAAACCACTTTTGCACTTGTATTAGTGTGGAAAAACCACTTTTCGCACTTGTGTTAGTGTTGAAAAACCACTTTTCGCACTTGTGTTAGTGTTGAAAAACCACTTTTTGCACTTGTGTTGGTGCTGGAAACCACTTTTGCACTTGTATTAGTGTGGAAAAAACACTTTTCGCACTTGTGTTAGTGTTGAAAAACCACTTTTCGCACTTGTGTTAGTGTTGAAAAACCACTTTTCGCACTTGTGTTAGTGTTGAAAAACCACTTTTCGCACCTGTGTTGGTGCAGGAAACCACTTTTGCACTTGTATTAGTGTGGAAAAAACACTTTTCGCACTTGTGTTAGTGTTGAAAAACCACTTTTCGCACTTGTGTTAGTGTTGAAAAACCACTTTTCGCACTTGTGTTAGTGTTTAAAAACCACTTTGCGCACTTGTGTTTGTGTTGAAAAACCACTTTTCGCACTTGTGTTAGTGTTGAAAAACCACTTTTCGCACTTGTGTTAGTGTTGAAAAACCACTTTTTGCACTTGTGTTGGTGCAGGAAACCACTTTTGCACTTGTATTAGTGTGGAAAAAACACTTTTCGCACTTGTGTTAGTGTTGAAAAACCACTTTTCGCACTTGTGTTAGTGTTGAAAAACCACTTTTCGCACTTGTGTTAGTGTTGAAAAACCACTTTTCGCACTTGTGTTGGTGCAGGAAACCACTTTTGCACTTGTATTAGTGTGGAAAAAACACTTTTCGCACTTGTGTTAGTGTTGAAAAACCACTTTTCGCACTTGTGTTAGTGTTGAAAAACCACTTTTCGCACTTGTGTTAGTGTTTAAAAACCACTTTGCGCACTTGTGTTTGTGTTGAAAAACCACTTTTCGCACTTGTGTTTGTGCAGGAAACCACTTTTGCACTTGTATTGGTGTGGAAAAAACACTTATTGCACTTGTGATAGTGTTGAAAAACCACTTTTCGCACTTGTGTTAGTGTTGAAAAACCACTTTTCGCACTTGTGTTGGTGCAGGAAACCACTTTTGCACTTGTATTAGTGTGGAAAAACCACTTTTCGTACTTGTGTTAGTGTTGAAAAACCACTTTTCGCACTTGTGTTAGTGTTGATAAACCACTTTTCGCACTTGTGTTGGTGCAGGAAACCACTTTTGCACTTGTATTAGTGTGGAAAAACCACTTTTGCACTTGTATTAGTGTGGAAAAACCACTTTTCGCACTTGTGTTAGTGTTGAAAAACCACTTTTCGCACTTGTGTTAGTGTTGAAAAACCACTTTTCGCACTTGTGTTAGTGTTGAAAAACCACTTTTCGCTGTTGTGTTAGTGTTGAAAAACCACTTTTCGCACTTGTGTTGGTGCAGGAAACCACTTTTGCACTTGTATTAGTGTGGAAAAAACACTTTTCGCACTTGTGTTAGTGTTGAAAAACCACTATTCTCACTTGTGTTAGTGTTGAAAAACCACTTTTGCACTTGTATTAGTGTGGAAAAACACTTTTTGCACTTGTGATAGTGTTGAAAAACCACTTTTTGCACTTGTGTTAGTGTTGAAAAACCACTTTTCGCACTTGTGTTGGTGCAGGAAACCACTTTTGTACTTGTATTAGTGTGGAAATACCACTTTTCGCACTTGTGTTAGTGTTGAAAAACCACTTTTCACACTTGTGTTAGTGTTGAAAAACCACTTTTCGCACTTGTGTTGGTGGAGGAAACCACTTTTGCACTTGTATTATTGTGGAAAAACCACTTTTTGCACTTGTGATAGTGTTGAAAAACCACTTTTCCCACTTGTGTTAGTGTTGAAAAACCACTTTTCGCACTTGTGTTGGTGCAGGAAACCACTTTTGCACTTGTATTAGTGTGGACAAACCTCTTTTCGCACTTGTGTTAGTGTTGAAAAACCACTTTTTGCACTTGTGTTAGTGTTGAAAAACCACTTTTCGCACTTGTTTTGGTGCAGGAAACCACTTTTGCACTTGTATTAGTGTGGAAAAAACACTTTTTGCCCTTGTGATAGTGTTGAAAAACCACTTTTCGCACTTGTGTTAGTGTTGAAAAACCACTTTTCTCACTTGTGTTGGTGCAGGAAACCACTTTTGCACTTGTATTAGTGTGGAAAAAACACTTTTCGCACTTGTGTTAGTGTTGAAAAACCACTATTCGCACTTGTGTTAGTGTTGAAATACCACTTTTGCACTTGTATTAGTGTGGAAAAACACTTTTTGCACTTGTATTAGTGTGGAAAAACCACTTTTTGCACTTGTGAGTGTTGAAAAACCACTTTTCGCACTTGTGTTAGTGTTGAAAAACCACTTTTCGCACTTGTGTTAGTGTTGAAAAACCACTTTTCGCACTTGTGTTAGTGTTGAAAAACCACTTTTCGCACTTGTGTTGGTGCAGGAAACCACTTTTGCACTGGTATTAGTGTGGAAAAAACACTTTTCGCACTTGTGTTAGTGTTGAAAAACCACTTTTCGCACTTGTGTTATTGTTGAAAAACCACTTTTCGCACTTGTGTTGGTGCAGGAAACCACTTTTGCACTTGTATTAGTGTGGAAAAACCACTTTTCGCACTTGTGTTAGTGTTGAAAAACCACTTTTCGCACTTGTGTTAGTGTTGAAAAACCACTTTTCGCACTTGTGTTGGTGCAGGAAACCACTTTTGCACTTGTATTAGTGTGGACAAACCTCTTTTCGCACTTGTGTTAGTGTTGAAAAACCACTTTTCGCACTTGTGTTAGTGTTGAAAAACCACTTTTCGCACTTGTGTTGGTGCAGGAAACCACTTTTGCACTTGTATTAGTGTGGAAAAACCACTTTTCGCACTTGTGTTAGTGTTGAAAAACCACTTTTCGCACTTGTGTTAGTGTTGAAAAACCACTTTTCGCACTTGTGTTGGTGTTGAAAAACCACTTTTCGCACTTGTGTTGGTGCAGGAAACCACTTTTGCACTTGTATTGGTGTGGAAAAAACACTTTTTGCACTTGTGATAGTGTTGAAAAACCACTTTTCGCACTTGTGTTAGTGTTGCAAAACCACTTTTCGCACTTGTGTTGGTGCAGGAAACCACTTTTGCACTTGTATTAGTGTGGAAAAACCACTTTTCGCACTTGTGTTAGTGTTGAAAAACCACTTTTCGCACTTGTGTTAGTGTTGAAAAACCACTTTTTGCACTTGTGTTGGTGCAGGAAACCACTTTTGCACTTGTATTAGTGTGGAAAAAACACTTTTCGCACTTGTGTTAGTGTTGAAAAACCACTTTTCGCACTTGTGTTAGTGTTGAAAAACCACTTTTCGCACTTGTGTTAGTGTTGAAAAACCACTTTGCGCACTTGTGTTAGTGTTGAAAAACCACTTTTCGCACTTGTGTTGGTGCAGGAAACCACTTTTGCACTTGTATTAGTGTGGAAAAAACACTTTTCGCACTTGTGTTAGTGTTGAAAAACCACTTTTCGCACTTGTGTTAGTGTTGAAAAACCACTTTTCGCACTTGTGTTAGTGTTTAAAAACCACTTTGCGCACTTGTGTTTGTGTTGAAAAACCACTTTTCGCACTTGTGTTGGTGCAGGAAACCACTTTTGCACTTGTATTTGTGTGGAAAAAACACTTATTGCACTTGTGATAGTGTTGAAAAACCACTTTTCGCACTTGTGTTAGTGTTGAAAAACCACTTTTCGCACTTGTGTTGGTGCAGGAAACCACTTTTGCACTTGTATTAGTGTGGAAAAACCACTTTTCGCACTTGTGTTAGTGTTGAAAAACCACTTTTCGCACTTGTGTTAGTGTTGAAAAACCACTTTTCGCACTTGTGTTGGTGTTGAAAAACCACTTTTCGCACTTGTGTTGGTGCAGGAAACCACTTTTGCACTTGTATTAGTGTGGACAAACCACTTTTCGCACTTGTGTTAGTGTTGAAAAACCACTTTTCGCACTTGTGTTAGTGTTGAAAAACCACTTTGCGCACTTGTGTTGGTGCAGGAAACCACTTTTGCACTTGTATTAGTGTGGAAAAAACACTTATTGCACTTGTGATGGTGTTGAAAAACCACTTTCGCACTTGTGTTAGTGTTGAAAAACCACTTTTCGCACTTGTGTTGGTGCAGGAAACCACTTTTGCACTTGTATTAGTGTGGAAAAACCACTTTTCGCACTTGTGTTAGTGTTGAAAAACCACTTTTCGCACTTGTGTTAGTGTTGAAAAACCACTTTTCGCACTTGTGTTGGCGTTGAAAAACCACTTTTTGCACTTGTGTTGTTGCAGGAAACCACTTTTGCACTTGTATTAGTGTGGAAAAAACACTTTTCGCACTTGTGTTAGTGTTGAAAAACCACTTTTCGCACTTGTGTTAGTGTTGAAAAACCACTTTTCGCACTTGTGTTGGTGCAGGAAACCACTTTTTCACTTGTATTAGTGTGGAAAACACACTTTTCGCACTTGTGTTAGTGTTGAAAAACCACTTTTCGCACTTGTGTTAGTGTTGAAAAACCACTTTTCGCACTTGTGTTGGTGCAGGAAACCACTTTTGCACTTGTATTAGTGTGGAAAAAACACTTTTTGCACTTGTGATAGTGTTGAAAAACCACTTTTCGCACTTGTGTTAGTGTTGAAAAACCACTTTTCGCACTTGTGTTGGTGCAGGAAACCACTTTTGCACTTGTATTAGTGTGGAAAAACCACTTTTCGCACTTGTGTTAGTGTTGAAAAACCACTTTTCGCACTTGTGTTAGTGTTGAAAAACCACTTTTTGCACTTGTGTTGGTGCAGGAAACCACTTTTGCACTTGTATTAGTGTGGAAAAAACACTTTTCGCACTTGTGTTAGTGTTGAAAAACCACTTTTCGCACTTGTGTTAGTGTTGAAAAACCACTTTTCGCACTTGTGTTAGTGTTGAAAAACCACTTTTCGCACTTGTGTTGGTGCAGGAAACCACTTTTGCACTTGTATTAGTGTGGAAAAAACACTTTTCGCACTTGTGTTAGTGTTGAAAAACCACTTTTCGCACTTGTGTTAGTGTTGAAAAACCACTTTTCGCACTTGTTTTAGTGTTTAAAAACCACTTTGCGCACTTGTGTTTGTGTTGAAAAACCACTTTTCGCACTTGTGTTAGTGTTTAAAAACCACTTTTCGCACTTGTGTTAGTGTTGAAAAACCACTTTTCGCACTTGTGTTAGTGTTGAAAAACCACTTTTCGCACTTGTGTTGTTGCAGGAAACCACTTTTGCACTTGTATTAGTGTGGAAAAACCACTTTTCGCACTTGTGTTAGTGTTGAAAAACCACTTTTCGCACTTGTGTTGGTGCAGGAAACCACTTTTGCACTTGTATTAGTGTGGATAAACCACTTTTCGCACTTGTGTTAGTGTTGAAAAACCACTTTTCGCACTTGTGTTAGTGTTGAAAAACCACTTTTCGCTCTTGTGTTAGTGTTTAAAAACCACTTTTCGCACTTGTGTTAGTGTTTAAAAACCACTTTGCGCACTTGTGTTTGTGTTGAAAAACCACTTTTCGCACTTGTGTTGGTGCAGGAAACCACTTTTGCACTTGTATTGGTGTGGAAAAAACACTTATTGCACTTGTGATAGTGTTGAAAAACCACTTTTCGCACTTGTGTTAGTGTTGAAAAACCACTTTTCGCACTTGTGTTGGTGCAGGAAACCACTTTTGCACTTGTATTAGTGTGGAAAAACCACTTTTCGTACTTGTGTTAGTGTTGAAAAACCACTTTTCGCACTTGTGTTAGTGTTGAAAAACCACTTTTCGCACTTGTGTTGGTGCAGGAAACCACTTTTGCACTTGTATTAGTGTGGAAAAACCACTTTTGCACTTGTATTAGTGTGGAAAAACCACTTTTCGCACTTGTGTTAGTGTTGAAAAACCACTTTTCGCACTTGTGTTAGTGTTGAAAAACCACTTTTCGCACTTGTGTTAGTGTTGAAAAACCACTTTTCGCACTTGTGTTGGTGCAGGAAACCACTTTTGCACTTGTATTAGTGTGGAAAAACCACTTTTCGCACTTGTGTTAGTGTTGAAAAACCACTTTTCGCACTTGTGTTGGTGCAGGAAACCACTTTTGCACTTGTATTAGTGTGGATAAACCACTTTTCGCACTTGTGTTAGTGTTGAAAAACCACTTTTCGCACTTGTGTTAGTGTTGAAAAACCACTTTTCGCTCTTGTGTTAGTGTTTAAAAACCACTTTTCGCACTTGTGTTAGTGTTGAAAAACCACTTTTCGCACTTGTGTTCGTGTTGAAAAACCACTTTTCACACTTGTGTTCGTGTTGAAAAACCACTTTTCACACTTGTGTTAGTGTTGAAAAACCACTTTTCGCACTTGTGTTGGTGCCGGAAACCACTTTTGCACTTGTATTAGTGTGGAGAAAACACTTTTCGCACTTGTGTTAGTGTTGAAAAACCACTTTTCGCACTTGTGTTGGTGCAGGAAACCACTTTTCGCACTTGTGTTAGTGTTGAAAAACCACTTTTTGCACTTGTGTTGGTGTTGAAAAACCAGTTTTCGCACTTGTGTTGGTGCAGGAAACCACTTTTGCACTTGTATTAGTGTGGAAAAACCACTTTTCGCACTTGTGTTAGTGTTGAAAAACCACTTTTCGCACTTGTGTTAGTGTTGAAAAACCACTTTTCGCACTTGTGTTGGTGCAGGAAACCACTTTTTCACTTGTATTAGTGTGGAAAACACACTTTTCGCACTTGTGTTAGTGTTGAAAAACCACTTTTCGCACTTGTGTTAGTGTTGAAAAACCACTTTTCGCCCTTGTGTTGGTGCAGGAAACCACTTTTGCACTTGTATTAGTGTGGAAAAAACACTTTTTGCACTTGTGATAGTGTTGAAAAACCACTTTTCGCACTTGTGTTAGTGTTGAAAAACCACTTTTCGCACTTGTGTTGGTGCAGGAAACCACTTTTGCACTTGTATTAGTGTGGACAAAACACTTTTCGCACTTGTGTTAGTGTTGAAAAACCACTATTCGCACTTGTGTTAGTGTTGAAAAACCACTTTTCGCACTTGTATTGGTGCAGGAAACCACTTTTGCACTTGTATTAGTGTGGAAAAACACTTTTTGCACTTGTGATAGTGTTGAAAAACCACTTTTTGCACTTGTGTTAGTGTTGAAAAACCACTTTTCGCACTTGTGTTGGTGCAGGAAACCACTTTTGCACTTGTATTAGTGTGGAAAAACCACTTTTCGTACTTGTGTTATTGTTGAAAAACCACTTTTCGCACTTGTGTTAGTGTTGAAAAACCACTTTTCGCACGTGTTGGTGCGGGAAACCACTTTTGCACTTGTATTAGTGTGGAAAAACCACTTTTGCACTTGTATTAGTGTGGAAAAACCACTTTTCGCACTTGTGTTAGTGTTGAAAAACCACTTTTCGCACTTGTGTTGGTGCAGGAAACCACTTTTGCACTTGTATTAGTGTGGAAAAACCACTTTTTGCACTTGTGTTAGTGTTGAAAAACCACTTTTCGCACTTGTGTTGGTGCAGGAAACCACTTTTGCACTTGTATTAGTGTGGAAAAACCACTTTTCGTACTTGTGTTAGTGTTGAAAAACCACTTTTCGCACTTGTGTTAGTGTTGAAAAACCACTTTTCGCACTTGTGTTGGTGCAGGAAACCACTTTTGCACTTGTATTAGTGTGGAAAAAACACTTTTTGCACTTGTGATAGTGTTGAAAAACCACTTTTCGCACTTGTGTTAGTGTTGAAAAACCACTTTTCGCACTTGTGTTGGTGCAGGAAACCACTTTTGCACTTGTATTAGTGTGGAAAAACCACTTTTCGCACTTGTGTTAGTGTTGAAAAACCACTTTTCGCACTTGTGTTAGTGTTGAAAAACCACTTTTTGCACTTGTGTTGGTGCAGGAAACCACTTTTGCACTTGTATTAGTGTGGAAAAAACACTTTTCGCACTTGTGTTAGTGTTGAAAAACCACTTTTCGCACTTGTGTTAGTGTTGAAAAACCACTTTTCGCACTTGTGTTAGTGTTGAAAAACCACTTTTCGCACTTGTGTTGGTGCAGGAAACCACTTTTGCACTTGTATTAGTGTGGAAAAAACACTTTTCGCACTTGTGTTAGTGTTGAAAAACCACTTTTCGCACTTGTGTTAGTGTTGAAAAACCACTTTTCGCACTTGTGTTAGTGTTTAAAAACCACTTTGCGCACTTGTGTTTGTGTTGAAAAACCACTTTTCGCACTTGTGTTGGTGCAGGAAACCACTTTTGCACTTGTATTAGTGTGGAAAAACCACTTTTCGCACTTGTGTTAGTGTTGAAAAACCACTTTTCGCACTTGTGTTAGTGTTGAAAAACCACTTTTCGCACTTGTGTTGGTGCAGGAAACCACTTTTGCACTTGTATTAGTGTGGAAAAAACACTTTTTGCACTTGTGATAGTGTTGAAAAACCACTTTTCGCACTTGTGTTAGTGTTGAAAAACCACTTTTCGCACTTGTGTTGGTGCAGGAAACCACTTTTGCACTTGTATTAGTGTGGAAAAACCACTTTTCGCACTTGTGTTAGTGTTGAAAAACCACTTTTCGCACTTGTGTTAGTGTTGAAAAACCACTTTTTGCACTTGTGTTGGTGCAGGAAACCACTTTTGCACTTGTATTAGTGTGGAAAAAACACTTTTCGCACTTGTGTTAGTGTTGAAAAACCACTTTTCGCACTTGTGTTAGTGTTGAAAAACCACTTTTCGCACTTGTGTTAGTGTTGAAAAACCACTTTTCGCACTTGTGTTGGTGCAGGAAACCACTTTTGCACTTGTATTAGTGTGGAAAAAACACTTTTCGCACTTGTGTTAGTGTTGAAAAACCACTTTTCGCACTTGTGTTAGTGTTGAAAAACCACTTTTCGCACTTGTGTTAGTGTTTAAAAACCACTTTGCGCACTTGTGTTTGTGTTGAAAAACCACTTTTCGCACTTGTGTTGGTGCAGGAAACCACTTTTGCACTTGTATTGGTGTGGAAAAAACACTTATTGCACTTGTGATAGTGTTGAAAAACCACTTTTCGCACTTGTGTTAGTGTTGAAAAACCACTTTTCGCACTTGTGTTGGTGCAGGAAACCACTTTTGCACTTGTATTAGTGTGGAAAAACCACTTTTCGTACTTGTGTTAGTGTTGAAAAACCACTTTTCGCACTTGTGTTAGTGTTGATAAACCACTTTTCGCACTTGTGTTGGTGCAGGAAACCACTTTTGCACTTGTATTAGTGTGGAAAAACCACTTTTGCACTTGTATTAGTGTGGAAAAACCACTTTTCGCACTTGTGTTAGTGTTGAAAAACCACTTTTCGCACTTGTGTTAGTGTTGAAAAACCACTTTTCGCACTTGTGTTAGTGTTGAAAAACCACTTTTCGCTGTTGTGTTAGTGTTGAAAAACCACTTTTCGCACTTGTGTTGGTGCAGGAAACCACTTTTGCACTTGTATTAGTGTGGAAAAAACACTTTTCGCACTTGTGTTAGTGTTGAAAAACCACTTTTCGCACTTGTGTTAGTGTTGAAAAACCACTTTTCGCACTTGTGTTAGTGTTGAAAAACCACTTTTCGCACTTGTGTTGGTGCAAGAAACCACTTTTGCACTTGTATTAGTGTGGAAAAAACACTTTTCGCACTTGTGTTAGTGTTGAAAAACCACTTTTCGCACTTGTGTTAGTGTTGAAAAACCACTTTTCGCACTTGTGTTAGTGTTGAAAAACCACTTTTCGCACTTGTGTTAGTGTTGAAAAACCACTTTGCGCACTTGTGTTAGTGTTGAAAAACCACTTTTCGCACTTGTGTTGGTGCAGGAAACCACTTTTGCACTTGTATTAGTGTGGAAAAAACACTTTTCGCACTTGTGTTAGTGTTGAAAAACCACTTTTCGCACTTGTGTTAGTGTTGAAAAACCACTTTTCGCACTTGTGTTAGTGTTTAAAAACCACTTTGCGCACTTGTGTTTGTGTTGAAAAACCACTTTTCGCACTTGTGTTGGTGCAGGAAACCACTTTTGCACTTGTATTTGTGTGGAAAAAACACTTATTGCACTTGTGATAGTGTTGAAAAACCACTTTTCGCACTTGTGTTAGTGTTGAAAAACCACTTTTCGCACTTGTGTTGGTGCAGGAAACCACTTTTGCACTTGTATTAGTGTGGAAAAACCACTTTTCGCACTTGTGTTAGTGTTGAAAAACCACTTTTCGCACTTGTGTTAGTGTTGAAAAACCACTTTTCGCACTTGTGTTGGTGTTGAAAAACCACTTTTCGCACTTGTGTTGGTGCAGGAAACCACTTTTGCACTTGTATTAGTGTGGACAAACCACTTTTCACACTTGTGTTAGTGTTGAAAAACCACTTTTCGCACTTGTGTTAGTGTTGAAAAACCACTTTGCGCACTTGTGTTAGTGTTGAAAAACCACTTTTCGCACTTGTGTTGGTGCAGGAAACCACTTTTGCACTTGTATTAGTGTGGAAAAAACACTTATTGCACTTGTGATGGTGTTGAAAAACCACTTTCGCACTTGTGTTAGTGTTGAAAAACCACTTTTCGCACTTGTGTTGGTGCAGGAAACCACTTTTGCACTTGTATTAGTGTGGAAAAACCACTTTTCGCACTTGTGTTAGTGTTGAAAAACCACTTTTCGCACTTGTGTTAGTGTTGAAAAACCACTTTTCGCACTTGTGTTGGCGTTGAAAAACCACTTTTTGCACTTGTGTTGTTGCAGGAAACCACTTTTGCACTTGTATTAGTGTGGAAAAAACACTTTTCGCACTTGTGTTAGTGTTGAAAAACCACTTTTCGCACTTGTGTTAGTGTTGAAAAACCACTTTTCGCACTTGTGTTGGTGCAGGAAACCACTTTTTCACTTGTATTAGTGTGGAAAACACACTTTTCGCACTTGTGTTAGTGTTGAAAAACCACTTTTCGCACTTGTGTTAGTGTTGAAAAACCACTTTTCGCACTTGTGTTGGTGCAGGAAACCACTTTTGCACTTGTATTAGTGTGGAAAAAACACTTTTTGCACTTGTGATAGTGTTGAAAAACCACTTTTCGCACTTGTGTTAGTGTTGAAAAACCACTTTTCGCACTTGTGTTGGTGCAGGAAACCACTTTTGCACTTGTATTAGTGTGGAAAAACCACTTTTCGCACTTGTGTTAGTGTTGAAAAACCACTTTTCGCACTTGTGTTAGTGTTGAAAAACCACTTTTTGCACTTGTGTTGGTGCAGGAAACCACTTTTGCACTTGTATTAGTGTGGAAAAAACACTTTTCGCACTTGTGTTAGTGTTGAAAAACCACTTTTCGCACTTGTGTTAGTGTTGAAAAACCACTTTTCGCACTTGTGTTGGTGCAGGAAACCACTTTTGCACTTGTATTAGTGTGGACAAAACACTTTTCGCACTTGTGTTAGTGTTGAAAAACCACTATTCGCACTTGTGTTAGTGTTGAAAAACCACTTTTCGCACTTGTATTGGTGCAGGAAACCACTTTTGCACTTGTATTAGTGTGGAAAAACACTTTTTGCACTTGTGATAGTGTTGAAAAACCACTTTTTGCACTTGTGTTAGTGTTGAAAAACCACTTTTCGCACTTGTGTTGGTGCAGGAAACCACTTTTGCACTTGTATTAGTGTGGAAAAACCACTTTTCGTACTTGTGTTATTGTTGAAAAACCACTTTTCGCACTTGTGTTAGTGTTGAAAAACCACTTTTCGCACGTGTTGGTGCGGGAAACCACTTTTGCACTTGTATTAGTGTGGAAAAACCACTTTTGCACTTGTATTAGTGTGGAAAAACCACTTTTCGCACTTGTGTTAGTGTTGAAAAACCACTTTTCGCACTTGTGTTGGTGCAGGAAACCACTTTTGCACTTGTATTAGTGTGGAAAAACCACTTTTTGCACTTGTGTTAGTGTTGAAAAACCACTTTTCGCACTAGTGTTGGTGCAGGAAACCACTTTTGCACTTGTATTAGTGTGGAAAAACCACTTTTCGTACTTGTGTTAGTGTTGAAAAACCACTTTTCGCACTTGTGTTAGTGTTGAAAAACCACTTTTCGCACTTGTGTTGGTGCAGGAAACCACTTTTGCACTTGTATTAGTGTGGAAAAAACACTTTTTGCACTTGTGATAGTGTTGAAAAACCACTTTTCGCTCTTGTGTTAGTGTTGAAAAACCACTTTTCGCACTTGTGTTGGTGCAGGAAACCACTTTTGCACTTGTATTAGTGTGGAAAAACCACTTTTCGCACTTGTGTTAGTGTTGAAAAACCACTTTTCGCACTTGTGTTAGTGTTGAAAAACCACTTTTTGCACTTGTGTTGGTGCAGGAAACCACTTTTGCACTTGTATTAGTGTGGAAAAAACACTTTTCGCACTTGTGTTAGTGTTGAAAAACCACTTTTCGCACTTGTGTTAGTGTTGAAAAACCACTTTTCGCACTTGTGTTAGTGTTGAAAAACCACTTTTCGCACTTGTGTTGGTGCAGGAAACCACTTTTGCACTTGTATTAGTGTGGAAAAAACACTTTTCGCACTTGTGTTAGTGTTGAAAAACCACTTTTCGCACTTGTGTTAGTGTTGAAAAACCACTTTTCGCACTTGTGTTAGTGTTTAAAAACCACTTTGCGCACTTGTGTTTGTGTTGAAAAACCACTTTTCGCACTTGTGTTGGTGCAGGAAACCACTTTTGCACTTGTATTAGTGTGGAAAAACCACTTTTCGCACTTGTGTTAGTGTTGAAAAACCACTTTTCGCACTTGTGTTAGTGTTGAAAAACCACTTTTCGCACTTGTGTTGGTGCAGGAAACCACTTTTGCACTTGTATTAGTGTGGAAAAAACACTTTTTGCACTTGTGATAGTGTTGAAAAACCACTTTTCGCACTTGTGTTAGTGTTGAAAAACCACTTTTCGCACTTGTGTTGGTGCAGGAAACCACTTTTGCACTTGTATTAGTGTGGAAAAACCACTTTTCGCACTTGTGTTAGTGTTGAAAAACCACTTTTCGCACTTGTGTTAGTGTTGAAAAACCACTTTTTGCACTTGTGTTGGTGCAGGAAACCACTTTTGCACTTGTATTAGTGTGGAAAAAACACTTTTCGCACTTGTGTTAGTGTTGAAAAACCACTTTTCGCACTTGTGTTAGTGTTGAAAAACCACTTTTCGCACTTGTGTTAGTGTTGAAAAACCACTTTTCGCACTTGTGTTGGTGCAGGAAACCACTTTTGCACTTGTATTAGTGTGGAAAAAACACTTTTCGCACTTGTGTTAGTGTTGAAAAAACACTTTTCGCACTTGTTTTAGTGTTGAAAAACCACTTTTCGCACTTGTGTTAGTGTTTAAAAACCACTTTGCGCACTTGTGTTTGTGTTGAAAAACCACTTTTCGCACTTGTGTTGGTGCAGGAAACCACTTTTGCACTTGTATTGGTGTGGAAAAAACACTTATTGCACTTGTGATAGTGTTGAAAAACCACTTTTCGCACTTGTGTTAGTGTTGAAAAACCACTTTTCGCACTTGTGTTGGTGCAGGAAACCACTTTTGCACTTGTATTAGTGTGGAAAAACCACTTTTCGTACTTGTGTTAGTGTTGAAAAACCACTTTTCGCACTTGTGTTAGTGTTGATAAACCACTTTTCGCACTTGTGTTGGTGCAGGAAACCACTTTTGCACTTGTATTAGTGTGGAAAAACCACTTTTGCACTTGTATTAGTGTGGAAAAACCACTTTTCGCACTTGTGTTAGTGTTGAAAAACCACTTTTCGCACTTGTGTTAGTGTTGAAAAACCACTTTTCGCACTTGTGTTAGTGTTGAAAAACCACTTTTCGCTGTTGTGTTAGTGTTGAAAAACCACTTTTCGCACTTGTGTTGGTGCAGGAAACCACTTTTGCACTTGTATTAGTGTGGAAAAAACACTTTTCGCACTTGTGTTAGTGTTGAAAAACCACTTTTCGCACTTGTGTTAGTGTTGAAAAACCACTTTTCGCACTTGTGTTAGTGTTGAAAAACCACTTTTCGCACTTGTGTTGGTGCAAGAAACCACTTTTGCACTTGTATTAGTGTGGAAAAAACACTTTTCGCACTTGTGTTAGTGTTGAAAAACCACTTTTCGCACTTGTGTTAGTGTTGAAAAACCACTTTTCGCACTTGTGTTAGTGTTGAAAAACCACTTTTCGCACTTGTGTTAGTGTTGAAAAACCACTTTGCGCACTTGTGTTAGTGTTGAAAAACCACTTTTCGCACTTGTGTTGGTGCAGGAAACCACTTTTGCACTTGTATTAGTGTGGAAAAAACACTTTTCGCACTTGTGTTAGTGTTGAAAAACCACTTTTCGCAATTGTGTTAGTGTTGAAAAACCACTTTTCGCACTTGTGTTAGTGTTTAAAAACCACTTTGCGCACTTGTGTTTGTGTTGAAAAACCACTTTTCGCACTTGTGTTGGTGCAGGAAACCACTTTTGCACTTGTATTTGTGTGGAAAAAACACTTATTGCACTTGTGATAGTGTTGAAAAACCACTTTTCGCACTTGTGTTAGTGTTGAAAAACCACTTTTCGCACTTGTGTTGGTGCAGGAAACCACTTTTGCACTTGTATTAGTGTGGAAAAACCACTTTTCGCACTTGTGTTAGTGTTGAAAAACCACTTTTCGCACTTGTGTTAGTGTTGAAAAACCACTTTTCGCACTTGTGTTGGTGTTGAAAAACCACTTTTCGCACTTGTGTTGGTGCAGGAAACCACTTTTGCACTTGTATTAGTGTGGACAAACCACTTTTCACACTTGTGTTAGTGTTGAAAAACCACTTTTCGCACTTGTGTTAGTGTTGAAAAACCACTTTGCGCACTTGTGTTAGTGTTGAAAAACCACTTTTCGCACTTGTGTTGGTGCAGGAAACCACTTTTGCACTTGTATTAGTGTGGAAAAAACACTTATTGCACTTGTGATGGTGTTGAAAAACCACTTTCGCACTTGTGTTAGTGTTGAAAAACCACTTTTCGCACTTGTGTTGGTGCAGGAAACCACTTTTGCACTTGTATTAGTGTGGAAAAACCACTTTTCGCACTTGTGTTAGTGTTGAAAAACCACTTTTCGCACTTGTGTTAGTGTTGAAAAACCACTTTTCGCACTTGTGTTGGCGTTGAAAAACCACTTTTTGCACTTGTGTTGTTGCAGGAAACCACTTTTGCACTTGTATTAGTGTGGAAAAAACACTTTTCGCACTTGTGTTAGTGTTGAAAAACCACTTTTCGCACTTGTGTTAGTGTTGAAAAACCACTTTTCGCACTTGTGTTGGTGCAGGAAACCACTTTTTCACTTGTATTAGTGTGGAAAACACACTTTTCGCACTTGTGTTAGTGTTGAAAAACCACTTTTCGCACTTGTGTTAGTGTTGAAAAACCACTTTTCGCACTTGTGTTGGTGCAGGAAACCACTTTTGCACTTGTATTAGTGTGGAAAAAACACTTTTTGCACTTGTGATAGTGTTGAAAAACCACTTTTCGCACTTGTGTTAGTGTTGAAAAACCACTTTTCGCACTTGTGTTGGTGCAGGAAACCACTTTTGCACTTGTATTAGTGTGGAAAAACCACTTTTCGCACTTGTGTTAGTGTTGAAAAACCACTTTTCGCACTTGTGTTAGTGTTGAAAAACCACTTTTTGCACTTGTGTTGGTGCAGGAAACCACTTTTGCACTTGTATTAGTGTGGAAAAAACACTTTTCGCACTTGTGTTAGTGTTGAAAAACCACTTTTCGCACTTGTGTTAGTGTTGAAAAACCACTTTTCGCACTTGTGTTAGTGTTGAAAAACCACTTTTCGCACTTGTGTTGGTGCAGGAAACCACTTTTGCACTTGTATTAGTGTGGAAAAAAACACTTTTCGCACTTGTGTTAGTGTTGAAAAACCACTTTTCGCACTTGTGTTAGTGTTGAAAAACCACTTTTCGCACTTGTGTTAGTGTTTAAAAACCACTTTGCGCACTTGTGTTTGTGTTGAAAAACCACTTTTCGCACTTGTGTTGGTGCAGGAAACCACTTTTGCACTTGTATTGGTGTGGAAAAAACACTTATTGCACTTGTGATAGTGTTGAAAAACCACTTTTCGCACTTGTGTTAGTGTTGAAAAACCACTTTTCGCACTTGTGTTGGTGCAGGAAACCACTTTTGCACTTGTATTAGTGTGGAAAAACCACTTTTCGTACTTGTGTTAGTGTTGAAAAACCACTTTTCGCACTTGTGTTAGTGTTGAAAAACCACTTTTCGCACTTGTGTTGGTGCAGGAAACCACTTTTGCACTTGTATTAGTGTGGAAAAACCACTTTTGCACTTGTATTAGTGTGGAAAAACCACTTTTCGCACTTGTGTTAGTGTTGAAAAACCACTTTTCGCACTTGTGTTAGTGTTGAAAAACCACTTTTCGCACTTGTGTTAGTGTTGAAAAACCACTTTTCGCACTTGTGTTGGTGCAGGAAACCACTTTTGCACTTGTATTAGTGTGGAAAAACCACTTTTCGCACTTGTGTTAGTGTTGAAAAACCACTTTTCGCACTTGTGTTGGTGCAGGAAACCACTTTTGCACTTGTATTAGTGTGGATAAACCACTTTTCGCACTTGTGTTAGTGTTGAAAAACCACTTTTCGCACTTGTGTTAGTGTTGAAAAACCACTTTTCGCTCTTGTGTTAGTGTTTAAAAACCACTTTTCGCACTTGTGTTAGTGTTTAAAAACCACTTTGCGCACTTGTGTTTGTGTTGAAAAACCACTTTTCGCACTTGTGTTGGTGCAGGAAACCACTTTTGCACTTGTATTGGTGTGGAAAAAACACTTATTGCACTTGTGATAGTGTTGAAAAACCACTTTTCGCACTTGTGTTAGTGTTGAAAAACCACTTTTCGCACTTGTGTTGGTGCAGGAAACCACTTTTGCACTTGTATTAGTGTGGAAAAACCACTTTTCGTACTTGTGTTAGTGTTGAAAAACCACTTTTCGCACTTGTGTTAGTGTTGAAAAACCACTTTTCGCACTTGTGTTGGTGCAGGAAACCACTTTTGCACTTGTATTAGTGTGGAAAAACCACTTTTGCACTTGTATTAGTGTGGAAAAACCACTTTTCGCACTTGTGTTAGTGTTGAAAAACCACTTTTCGCACTTGTGTTAGTGTTGAAAAACCACTTTTCGCACTTGTGTTAGTGTTGAAAAACCACTTTTCGCACTTGTGTTGGTGCAGGAAACCACTTTTGCACTTGTATTAGTGTGGAAAAACCACTTTTCGCACTTGTGTTAGTGTTGAAAAACCACTTTTCGCACTTGTGTTGGTGCAGGAAACCACTTTTGCACTTGTATTAGTGTGGATAAACCACTTTTCGCACTTGTGTTAGTGTTGAAAAACCACTTTTCGCACTTGTGTTAGTGTTGAAAAACCACTTTTCGCTCTTGTGTTAGTGTTTAAAAACCACTTTTCGCACTTGTGTTAGTGTTGAAAAACCACTTTTCGCACTTGTGTTCGTGTTGAAAAACCACTTTTCACACTTGTGTTCGTGTTGAAAAACCACTTTTCACACTTGTGTTAGTGTTGAAAAACCACTTTTCGCACTTGTGTTGGTGCCGGAAACCACTTTTGCACTTGTATTAGTGTGGAGAAAACACTTTTCGCACTTGTGTTAGTGTTGAAAAACCACTTTTCGCACTTGTGTTGGTGCAGGAAACCACTTTTCGCACTTGTGTTAGTGTTGAAAAACCACTTTTTGCACTTGTGTTGGTGTTGAAAAACCACTTTTCGCACTTGTGTTGGTGCAGGAAACCACTTTTGCACTTGTATTAGTGTGGAAAAACCACTTTTCGCACTTGTGTTAGTGTTGAAAAACCACTTTTCGCACTTGTGTTAGTGTTGAAAAACCACTTTTCGCACTTGTGTTGGTGCAGGAAACCACTTTTTCACTTGTATTAGTGTGGAAAACACACTTTTCGCACTTGTGTTAGTGTTGAAAAACCACTTTTCGCACTTGTGTTAGTGTTGAAAAACCACTTTTCGCCCTTGTGTTGGTGCAGGAAACCACTTTTGCACTTGTATTAGTGTGGAAAAAACACTTTTTGCACTTGTGATAGTGTTGAAAAACCACTTTTCGCACTTGTGTTAGTGTTGAAAAACCACTTTTCGCACTTGTGTTGGTGCAGGAAACCACTTTTGCACTTGTATTAGTGTGGACAAAACACTTTTCGCACTTGTGTTAGTGTTGAAAAACCACTATTCGCACTTGTGTTAGTGTTGAAAAACCACTTTTCGCACTTGTATTGGTGCAGGAAACCACTTTTGCACTTGTATTAGTGTGGAAAAACACTTTTTGCACTTGTGATAGTGTTGAAAAACCACTTTTTGCACTTGTGTTAGTGTTGAAAAACCACTTTTCGCACTTGTGTTGGTGCAGGAAACCACTTTTGCACTTGTATTAGTGTGGAAAAACCACTTTTCGTACTTGTGTTATTGTTGAAAAACCACTTTTCGCACTTGTGTTAGTGTTGAAAAACCACTTTTCGCACGTGTTGGTGCGGGAAACCACTTTTGCACTTGTATTAGTGTGGAAAAACCACTTTTGCACTTGTATTAGTGTGGAAAAACCAATTTTCGCACTTGTGTTAGTGTTGAAAAACCACTTTTCGCACTTGTGTTGGTGCAGGAAACCACTTTTGCACTTGTATTAGTGTGGAAAAACCACTTTTTGCACTTGTGTTAGTGTTGAAAAACCACTTTTCGCACTTGTGTTGGTGCAGGAAACCACTTTTGCACTTGTATTAGTGTGGAAAAACCACTTTTCGTACTTGTGTTAGTGTTGAAAAACCACTTTTCGCACTTGTGTTAGTGTTGAAAAACCACTTTTCGCACTTGTGTTGGTGCAGGAAACCACTTTTGCACTTGTATTAGTGTGGAAAAAACACTTTTTGCACTTGTGATAGTGTTGAAAAACCACTTTTCGCACTTGTGTTAGTGTTGAAAAACCACTTTTCGCACTTGTGTTGGTGCAGGAAACCACTTTTGCACTTGTATTAGTGTGGAAAAACCACTTTTCGCACTTGTGTTAGTGTTGAAAAACCACTTTTCGCACTTGTGTTAGTGTTGAAAAACCACTTTTTGCACTTGTGTTGGTGCAGGAAACCACTTTTGCACTTGTATTAGTGTGGAAAAAACACTTTTCGCACTTGTGTTAGTGTTGAAAAACCACTTTTCGCACTTGTGTTAGTGTTGAAAAACCACTTTTCGCACTTGTGTTAGTGTTGAAAAACCACTTTTCGCACTTGTGTTGGTGCAGGAAACCACTTTTGCACTTGTATTAGTGTGGAAAAAACACTTTTCGCACTTGTGTTAGTGTTGAAAAACCACTTTTCGCACTTGTGTTAGTGTTGAAAAACCACTTTTCGCACTTGTGTTAGTGTTTAAAAACCACTTTGCGCACTTGTGTTTGTGTTGAAAAACCACTTTTCGCACTTGTGTTGGTGCAGGAAACCACTTTTGCACTTGTATTAGTGTGGAAAAACCACTTTTCGCACTTGTGTTAGTGTTGAAAAACCACTTTTCGCACTTGTGTTAGTGTTGAAAAACCACTTTTCGCACTTGTGTTGGTGCAGGAAACCACTTTTGCACTTGTATTAGTGTGGAAAAAACACTTTTTGCACTTGTGATAGTGTTGAAAAACCACTTTTCGCACTTGTGTTAGTGTTGAAAAACCACTTTTCGCACTTGTGTTGGTGCAGGAAACCACTTTTGCACTTGTATTAGTGTGGAAAAACCACTTTTCGCACTTGTGTTAGTGTTGAAAAACCACTTTTCGCACTTGTGTTAGTGTTGAAAAACCACTTTTTGCACTTGTGTTGGTGCAGGAAACCACTTTTGCACTTGTATTAGTGTGGAAAAAACACTTTTCGCACTTGTGTTAGTGTTGAAAAACCACTTTTCGCACTTGTGTTAGTGTTGAAAAACCACTTTTCGCACTTGTGTTGGTGCAGGAAACCACTTTTGCACTTGTATTAGTGTGGAAAAAACACTTTTCGCACTTGTGTTAGTGTTGAAAAACCACTTTTCGCACTTGTGTTAGTGTTGAAAAACCACTTTTCGCACTTGTGTTAGTGTTTAAAAACCACTTTGCGCACTTGTGTTTGTGTTGAAAAACCACTTTTCGCACTTGTGTTGGTGCAGGAAACCACTTTTGCACTTGTATTGGTGTGGAAAAAAACACTTATTGCACTTGTGATAGTGTTGAAAAACCACTTTTCGCACTTGTGTTAGTGTTGAAAAACCACTTTTCGCACTTGTGTTGGTGCAGGAAACCACTTTTGCACTTGTATTAGTGTGGAAAAACCACTTTTCGTACTTGTGTTAGTGTTGAAAAACCACTTTTCGCACTTGTGTTAGTGTTGATAAACCACTTTTCGCACTTGTGTTGGTGCAGGAAACCACTTTTGCACTTGTATTAGTGTGGAAAAACCACTTTTGCACTTGTATTAGTGTGGAAAAACCACTTTTCGCACTTGTGTTAGTGTTGAAAAACCACTTTTCGCACTTGTGTTAGTGTTGAAAAACCACTTTTCGCACTTGTGTTAGTGTTGAAAAACCACTTTTCGCTGTTGTGTTAGTGTTGAAAAACCACTTTTCGCACTTGTGTTGGTGCAGGAAACCACTTTTGCACTTGTATTAGTGTGGAAAAAACACTTTTCGCACTTGTGTTAGTGTTGAAAAACCACTATTCTCACTTGTGTTAGTGTTGAAAAACCACTTTTGCACTTGTATTAGTGTGGAAAAACACTTTTTGCACTTGTGATAGTGTTGAAAAACCACTTTTTGCACTTGTGTTAGTGTTGAAAAACCACTTTTCGCACTTGTGTTGGTGCAGGAAACCACTTTTGTACTTGTATTAGTGTGGAAATACCACTTTTCGCACTTGTGTTAGTGTTGAAAAACCACTTTTCACACTTGTGTTAGTGTTGAAAAACCACTTTTCGCACTTGTGTTGGTGGAGGAAACCACTTTTGCACTTGTATTATTGTGGAAAAACCACTTTTTGCACTTGTGATAGTGTTGAAAAACCACTTTTCCCACTTGTGTTAGTGTTGAAAAACCACTTTTCGCACTTGTGTTGGTGCAGGAAACCACTTTTGCACTTGTATTAGTGTGGAAAAAACACTTTTCGCACTTGTGTTAGTGTTGAAAAACCACTTTTCGCACTTGTGTTAGTGTTGAAAAACCACTTTTCGCACTTGTGTTAGTGTTTAAAAACCACTTTGCGCACTTGTGTTTGTGTTGAAAAACCACTTTTCGCACTTGTGTTGGTGCAGGAAACCACTTTTGCACTTGTATTAGTGTGGAAAAACCACTTTTCGCACTTGTGTTAGTGTTGAAAAACCACTTTTCGCACTTGTGTTAGTGTTGAAAAACCACTTTTCGCACTTGTGTTGGTGCAGGAAACCACTTTTGCACTTGTATTAGTGTGGAAAAAACACTTTTTGCACTTGTGATAGTGTTGAAAAACCACTTTTCGCACTTGTGTTAGTGTTGAAAAACCACTTTTCGCACTTGTGTTGGTGCAGGAAACCACTTTTGCACTTGTATTAGTGTGGAAAAACCACTTTTCGCACTTGTGTTAGTGTTGAAAAACCACTTTTCGCACTTGTGTTAGTGTTGAAAAACCACTTTTTGCACTTGTGTTGGTGCAGGAAACCACTTTTGCACTTGTATTAGTGTGGAAAAACCACTTTTCGTACTTGTGTTATTGTTGAAAAACCACTTTTCGCACTTGTGTTAGTGTTGAAAAACCACTTTTCGCACGTGTTGGTGCGGGAAACCACTTTTGCACTTGTATTAGTGTGGAAAAACCACTTTTGCACTTGTATTAGTGTGGAAAAACCACTTTTCGCACTTGTGTTAGTGTTGAAAAACCACATTTCGCACTTGTGTTGGTGCAGGAAACCACTTTTGCACTTGTATTAGTGTGGAAAAAACACTTATTGCACTTGTGATGGTGTTGAAAAACCACTTTCGCACTTGTGTTAGTGTTGAAAAACCACTTTTCGCACTTGTGTTGGTGCAGGAAACCACTTTTGCACTTGTATTAGTGTGGAAAAACCACTTTTCGCACTTGTGTTAGTGTTGAAAAACCACTTTTCGCACTTGTGTTAGTGTTGAAAAACACTTTTCGCACTTGTGTTGGCGTTGAAAAACCACTTTTTGCACTTGTGTTGTTGCAGGAAACCACTTTTGCACTTGTATTAGTGTGGAAAAAACACTTTTCGCACTTGTGTTAGTGTTGAAAAACCACTTTTCGCACTTGTGTTAGTGTTGAAAAACCACTTTTCGCACTTGTGTTGGTGCAGGAAACCACTTTTTCACTTGTATTAGTGTGGAAAACACACTTTTCGCACTTGTGTTAGTGTTGAAAAACCACTTTTCGCACTTGTGTTAGTGTTGAAAAACCACTTTTTTCGCACTTGTGTTGGTGCAGGAAACCACTTTTGCACTTGTATTAGTGTGGAAAAAAACACTTTTTGCACTTGTGATAGTGTTGAAAAACCACTTTTCGCACTTGTGTTAGTGTTGAAAAACCACTTTCGCACTTGTGTTGGTGCAGGAAACCACTTTTGCACTTGTATTAGTGTGGAAAAACCACTTTTCGCACTTGTGTTAGTGTTGAAAAACCACTTTTCGCACTTGTGTTAGTGTTGAAAAACCACTTTTTGCACTTGTGTTGGTGCAGGAAACCACTTTTGCACTTGTATTAGTGTGGAAAAAACACTTTTCGCACTTGTGTTAGTGTTGAAAAACCACTTTCGCACTTGTGTTAGTGTTGAAAAACCACTTTTCGCACTTGTGTTAAGTGTTGAAAAACCACTTTTCGCACTTGTGTTGGTGCAGGAAACCACTTTGCACTTGTATTAGTGTGGAAAAACACTTTTCGTGCACTTGTGATAGTGTTGAAAAACCACTTTTCGCACTTGTGTTAGTGTTGAAAAACCACTTTTCGCACTTGTGTTGGTGCAGGAAACCACTTTTGCACTTGTATTAGTGTGGAAAAACCACTTTTCGCACTTGTGTTAGTGTTGAAAAACCACTTTTCGCACTTGTGTTAGTGTTGAAAAACCACTTTTTGCACTTGTGTTGGTGCAGGAAACCACTTTTGCACTTGTATTAGTGTGGAAAAAACACTTTTCGCACTTGTGTTAGTGTTGAAAAACCACTTTTCGCACTTGTGTTAGTGTTGAAAAACCACTTTTCGCACTTGTGTTAGTGTTGAAAAACCACTTTTCGCACTTGTGTTGGTGCAGGAAACCACTTTTGCACTTGTATTAGTGTGGAAAAAACACTTTTCGCACTTGTGTTAGTGTTGAAAAACCACTTTTCGCACTTGTGTTAGTGTTGAAAAACCACTTTTCGCACTTGTGTTAGTGTTTAAAAACCACTTTGCGCACTTGTGTTTGTGTTGAAAAACCACTTTTCGCACTTGTGTTGGTGCAGGAAACCACTTTTGCACTTGTATTGGTGTGGAAAAAACACTTATTGCACTTGTGATAGTGTTGAAAAACCACTTTTCGCACTTGTGTTAGTGTTGAAAAACCACTTTTCGCACTTGTGTTGGTGCAGGAAACCACTTTTGCACTTGTATTAGTGTGGAAAAACCACTTTTCGTACTTGTGTTAGTGTTGAAAAACCACTTTTCGCACTTGTGTTAGTGTTGATAAACCACTTTTCGCACTTGTGTTGGTGCAGGAAACCACTTTTGCACTTGTATTAGTGTGGAAAAACCACTTTTGCACTTGTATTAGTGTGGAAAAACCACTTTTCGCACTTGTGTTAGTGTTGAAAAACCACTTTTCGCACTTGTGTTAGTGTTGAAAAACCACTTTTCGCACTTGTGTTAGTGTTGAAAAACCACTTTTCGCTGTTGTGTTAGTGTTGAAAAACCACTTTTCGCACTTGTGTTGGTGCAGGAAACCACTTTTGCACTTGTATTAGTGTGGAAAAAACACTTTTCGCACTTGTGTTAGTGTTGAAAAACCACTTTTCGCACTTGTGTTAGTGTTGAAAAACCACTTTTCGCACTTGTGTTAGTGTTGAAAAACCACTTTTCGCACTTGTGTTGGTGCAAGAAACCACTTTTGCACTTGTATTAGTGTGGAAAAAACACTTTTCGCACTTGTGTTAGTGTTGAAAAACCACTTTTCGCACTTGTGTTAGTGTTGAAAAACCACTTTTCGCACTTGTGTTAGTGTTGAAAAACCACTTTTCGCACTTGTGTTAGTGTTGAAAAACCACTTTGCGCACTTGTGTTAGTGTTGAAAAACCACTTTTCGCACTTGTGTTGGTGCAGGAAACCACTTTTGCACTTGTATTAGTGTGGAAAAAACACTTTTCGCACTTGTGTTAGTGTTGAAAAACCACTTTTCGCACTTGTGTTAGTGTTGAAAAACCACTTTTCGCACTTGTGTTAGTGTTTAAAAACCACTTTGCGCACTTGTGTTTGTGTTGAAAAACCACTTTTCGCACTTGTGTTGGTGCAGGAAACCACTTTTGCACTTGTATTTGTGTGGAAAAAACACTTATTGCACTTGTGATAGTGTTGAAAAACCACTTTTCGCACTTGTGTTAGTGTTGAAAAACCACTTTTCGCACTTGTGTTGGTGCAGGAAACCACTTTTGCACTTGTATTAGTGTGGAAAAACCACTTTTCGCACTTGTGTTAGTGTTGAAAAACCACTTTTCGCACTTGTGTTAGTGTTGAAAAACCACTTTTCGCACTTGTGTTGGTGTTGAAAAACCACTTTTCGCACTTGTGTTGGTGCAGGAAACCACTTTTGCACTTGTATTAGTGTGGACAAACCACTTTTCACACTTGTGTTAGTGTTGAAAAACCACTTTTCGCACTTGTGTTAGTGTTGAAAAACCACTTTGCGCACTTGTGTTAGTGTTGAAAAACCACTTTTCGCACTTGTGTTGGTGCAGGAAACCACTTTTGCACTTGTATTAGTGTGGAAAAAACACTTATTGCACTTGTGATGGTGTTGAAAAACCACTTTCGCACTTGTGTTAGTGTTGAAAAACCACTTTTCGCACTTGTGTTGGTGCAGGAAACCACTTTTGCACTTGTATTAGTGTGGAAAAACCACTTTTCGCACTTGTGTTAGTGTTGAAAAACCACTTTTCGCACTTGTGTTAGTGTTGAAAAACCACTTTTCGCACTTGTGTTGGCGTTGAAAAACCACTTTTTGCACTTGTGTTGTTGCAGGAAACCACTTTTGCACTTGTATTAGTGTGGAAAAAACACTTTTCGCACTTGTGTTAGTGTTGAAAAACCACTTTTCGCACTTGTGTTAGTGTTGAAAAACCACTTTTCGCACTTGTGTTGGTGCAGGAAACCACTTTTTCACTTGTATTAGTGTGGAAAACACACTTTTCGCACTTGTGTTAGTGTTGAAAAACCACTTTTCGCACTTGTGTTAGTGTTGAAAAACCACTTTTCGCACTTGTGTTGGTGCAGGAAACCACTTTTGCACTTGTATTAGTGTGGAAAAAACACTTTTTGCACTTGTGATAGTGTTGAAAAACCACTTTTCGCACTTGTGTTAGTGTTGAAAAACCACTTTTCGCACTTGTGTTGGTGCAGGAAACCACTTTTGCACTTGTATTAGTGTGGAAAAACCACTTTTCGCACTTGTGTTAGTGTTGAAAAACCACTTTTCGCACTTGTGTTAGTGTTGAAAAACCACTTTTTGCACTTGTGTTGGTGCAGGAAACCACTTTTGCACTTGTATTAGTGTGGAAAAACCACTTTTCGCACTTGTGTTAGTGTTGAAAAACCACTTTTCGCACTTGTGTTAGTGTTGAAAAACCACTTTTCGCACTTGTGTTAGTGTTGAAAAACCACTTTTCGCACTTGTGTTGGTGCAGGAAACCACTTTTGCACTTGTATTAGTGTGGAAAAAACACTTTTCGCACTTGTGTTAGTGTTGAAAAACCACTTTTCGCACTTGTGTTAGTGTTGAAAAACCACTTTTCGCACTTGTGTTAGTGTTTAAAAACCACTTTGCGCACTTGTGTTTGTGTTGAAAAACCACTTTTCGCACTTGTGTTGGTGCAGGAAACCACTTTTGCACTTGTATTGGTGTGGAAAAAACACTTATTGCACTTGTGATAGTGTTGAAAAACCACTTTTCGCACTTGTGTTAGTGTTGAAAAACCACTTTTCGCACTTGTGTTGGTGCAGGAAACCACTTTTGCACTTGTATTAGTGTGGAAAAACCACTTTTCGTACTTGTGTTAGTGTTGAAAAACCACTTTTCGCACTTGTGTTAGTGTTGAAAAACCACTTTTCGCACTTGTGTTGGTGCAGGAAACCACTTTTGCACTTGTATTAGTGTGGAAAAACCACTTTTGCACTTGTATTAGTGTGGAAAAACCACTTTTCGCACTTGTGTTAGTGTTGAAAAACCACTTTTCGCACTTGTGTTAGTGTTGAAAAACCACTTTTCGCACTTGTGTTAGTGTTGAAAAACCACTTTTCGCACTTGTGTTGGTGCAGGAAACCACTTTTGCACTTGTATTAGTGTGGAAAAACCACTTTTCGCACTTGTGTTAGTGTTGAAAAACCACTTTTCGCACTTGTGTTGGTGCAGGAAACCACTTTTGCACTTGTATTAGTGTGGATAAACCACTTTTCGCACTTGTGTTAGTGTTGAAAAACCACTTTTCGCACTTGTGTTAGTGTTGAAAAACCACTTTTCGCTCTTGTGTTAGTGTTTAAAAACCACTTTTCGCACTTGTGTTAGTGTTTAAAAACCACTTTGCGCACTTGTGTTTGTGTTGAAAAACCACTTTTCGCACTTGTGTTGGTGCAGGAAACCACTTTTGCACTTGTATTGGTGTGGAAAAAACACTTATTGCACTTGTGATAGTGTTGAAAAACCACTTTTCGCACTTGTGTTAGTGTTGAAAAACCACTTTTCGCACTTGTGTTGGTGCAGGAAACCACTTTTGCACTTGTATTAGTGTGGAAAAACCACTTTTCGTACTTGTGTTAGTGTTGAAAAACCACTTTTCGCACTTGTGTTAGTGTTGAAAAACCACTTTTCGCACTTGTGTTGGTGCAGGAAACCACTTTTGCACTTGTATTAGTGTGGAAAAACCACTTTTGCACTTGTATTAGTGTGGAAAAACCACTTTTCGCACTTGTGTTAGTGTTGAAAAACCACTTTTCGCACTTGTGTTAGTGTTGAAAAACCACTTTTCGCACTTGTGTTAGTGTTGAAAAACCACTTTTCGCACTTGTGTTGGTGCAGGAAACCACTTTTGCACTTGTATTAGTGTGGAAAAACCACTTTTCGCACTTGTGTTAGTGTTGAAAAACCACTTTTCGCACTTGTGTTGGTGCAGGAAACCACTTTTGCACTTGTATTAGTGTGGATAAACCACTTTTCGCACTTGTGTTAGTGTTGAAAAACCACTTTTCGCACTTGTGTTAGTGTTGAAAAACCACTTTTCGCTCTTGTGTTAGTGTTTAAAAACCACTTTTCGCACTTGTGTTAGTGTTGAAAAACCACTTTTCGCACTTGTGTTCGTGTTGAAAAACCACTTTTCACACTTGTGTTCGTGTTGAAAAACCACTTTTCACACTTGTGTTAGTGTTGAAAAACCACTTTTCGCACTTGTGTTGGTGCCGGAAACCACTTTTGCACTTGTATTAGTGTGGAGAAAACACTTTTCGCACTTGTGTTAGTGTTGAAAAACCACTTTTCGCACTTGTGTTGGTGCAGGAAACCACTTTTCGCACTTGTGTTAGTGTTGAAAAACCACTTTTTGCACTTGTGTTGGTGTTGAAAAACCACTTTTCGCACTTGTGTTGGTGCAGGAAACCACTTTTGCACTTGTATTAGTGTGGAAAAACCACTTTTCGCACTTGTGTTAGTGTTGAAAAACCACTTTTCGCACTTGTGTTAGTGTTGAAAAACCACTTTTCGCACTTGTGTTGGTGCAGGAAACCACTTTTTCACTTGTATTAGTGTGGAAAACACACTTTTCGCACTTGTGTTAGTGTTGAAAAACCACTTTTCGCACTTGTGTTAGTGTTGAAAAACCACTTTTCGCCCTTGTGTTGGTGCAGGAAACCACTTTTGCACTTGTATTAGTGTGGAAAAAACACTTTTTGCACTTGTGATAGTGTTGAAAAACCACTTTTCGCACTTGTGTTAGTGTTGAAAAACCACTTTTCGCACTTGTGTTGGTGCAGGAAACCACTTTTGCACTTGTATTAGTGTGGACAAAACACTTTTCGCACTTGTGTTAGTGTTGAAAAACCACTATTCGCACTTGTGTTAGTGTTGAAAAACCACTTTTCGCACTTGTATTGGTGCAGGAAACCACTTTTGCACTTGTATTAGTGTGGAAAAACACTTTTTGCACTTGTGATAGTGTTGAAAAACCACTTTTTGCACTTGTGTTAGTGTTGAAAAACCACTTTTCGCACTTGTGTTGGTGCAGGAAACCACTTTTGCACTTGTATTAGTGTGGAAAAACCACTTTTCGTACTTGTGTTATTGTTGAAAAACCACTTTTCGCACTTGTGTTAGTGTTGAAAAACCACTTTTCGCACGTGTTGGTGCGGGAAACCACTTTTGCACTTGTATTAGTGTGGAAAAACCACTTTTGCACTTGTATTAGTGTGGAAAAACCAATTTTCGCACTTGTGTTAGTGTTGAAAAACCACTTTTCGCACTTGTGTTGGTGCAGGAAACCACTTTTGCACTTGTATTAGTGTGGAAAAACCACTTTTTGCACTTGTGTTAGTGTTGAAAAACCACTTTTCGCACTTGTGTTGGTGCAGGAAACCACTTTTGCACTTGTATTAGTGTGGAAAAACCACTTTTCGTACTTGTGTTAGTGTTGAAAAACCACTTTTCGCACTTGTGTTAGTGTTGAAAAACCACTTTTCGCACTTGTGTTGGTGCAGGAAACCACTTTTGCACTTGTATTAGTGTGGAAAAAACACTTTTTGCACTTGTGATAGTGTTGAAAAACCACTTTTCGCACTTGTGTTAGTGTTGAAAAACCACTTTTCGCACTTGTGTTGGTGCAGGAAACCACTTTTGCACTTGTATTAGTGTGGAAAAACCACTTTTCGCACTTGTGTTAGTGTTGAAAAACCACTTTTCGCACTTGTGTTAGTGTTGAAAAACCACTTTTTGCACTTGTGTTGGTGCAGGAAACCACTTTTGCACTTGTATTAGTGTGGAAAAAACACTTTTCGCACTTGTGTTAGTGTTGAAAAACCACTTTTCGCACTTGTGTTAGTGTTGAAAAACCACTTTTCGCACTTGTGTTAGTGTTGAAAAACCACTTTTCGCACTTGTGTTGGTGCAGGAAACCACTTTTGCACTTGTATTAGTGTGGAAAAAACACTTTTCGCACTTGTGTTAGTGTTGAAAAACCACTTTTCGCACTTGTGTTAGTGTTGAAAAACCACTTTTCGCACTTGTGTTAGTGTTTAAAAACCACTTTGCGCACTTGTGTTTGTGTTGAAAAACCACTTTTCGCACTTGTGTTGGTGCAGGAAACCACTTTTGCACTTGTATTAGTGTGGAAAAACCACTTTTCGCACTTGTGTTAGTGTTGAAAAACCACTTTTCGCACTTGTGTTAGTGTTGAAAAACCACTTTTCGCACTTGTGTTGGTGCAGGAAACCACTTTTGCACTTGTATTAGTGTGGAAAAAACACTTTTTGCACTTGTGATAGTGTTGAAAAACCACTTTTCGCACTTGTGTTAGTGTTGAAAAACCACTTTTCGCACTTGTGTTGGTGCAGGAAACCACTTTTGCACTTGTATTAGTGTGGAAAAACCACTTTTCGCACTTGTGTTAGTGTTGAAAAACCACTTTTCGCACTTGTGTTAGTGTTGAAAAACCACTTTTTGCACTTGTGTTGGTGCAGGAAACCACTTTTGCACTTGTATTAGTGTGGAAAAAACACTTTTCGCACTTGTGTTAGTGTTGAAAAACCACTTTTCGCACTTGTGTTAGTGTTGAAAAACCACTTTTCGCACTTGTGTTAGTGTTGAAAAACCACTTTTCGCACTTGTGTTGGTGCAGGAAACCACTTTTGCACTTGTATTAGTGTGGAAAAAACACTTTTCGCACTTGTGTTAGTGTTGAAAAACCACTTTTCGCACTTGTGTTAGTGTTGAAAAACCACTTTTCGCACTTGTGTTAGTGTTTAAAAACCACTTTGCGCACTTGTGTTTGTGTTGAAAAACCACTTTTCGCACTTGTGTTGGTGCAGGAAACCACTTTTGCACTTGTATTGGTGTGGAAAAAACACTTATTGCACTTGTGATAGTGTTGAAAAACCACTTTTCGCACTTGTGTTAGTGTTGAAAAACCACTTTTCGCACTTGTGTTGGTGCAGGAAACCACTTTTGCACTTGTATTAGTGTGGAAAAACCACTTTTCGTACTTGTGTTAGTGTTGAAAAACCACTTTTCGCACTTGTGTTAGTGTTGATAAACCACTTTTCGCACTTGTGTTGGTGCAGGAAACCACTTTTGCACTTGTATTAGTGTGGAAAAACCACTTTTGCACTTGTATTAGTGTGGAAAAACCACTTTTCGCACTTGTGTTAGTGTTGAAAAACCACTTTTCGCACTTGTGTTAGTGTTGAAAAACCACTTTTCGCACTTGTGTTAGTGTTGAAAAACCACTTTTCGCTGTTGTGTTAGTGTTGAAAAACCACTTTTCGCACTTGTGTTGGTGCAGGAAACCACTTTTGCACTTGTATTAGTGTGGAAAAAACACTTTTCGCACTTGTGTTAGTGTTGAAAAACCACTATTCTCACTTGTGTTAGTGTTGAAAAACCACTTTTGCACTTGTATTAGTGTGGAAAAACACTTTTTGCACTTGTGATAGTGTTGAAAAACCACTTTTTGCACTTGTGTTAGTGTTGAAAAACCACTTTTCGCACTTGTGTTGGTGCAGGAAACCACTTTTGTACTTGTATTAGTGTGGAAATACCACTTTTCGCACTTGTGTTAGTGTTGAAAAACCACTTTTCACACTTGTGTTAGTGTTGAAAAACCACTTTTCGCACTTGTGTTGGTGGAGGAAACCACTTTTGCACTTGTATTATTGTGGAAAAACCACTTTTTGCACTTGTGATAGTGTTGAAAAACCACTTTTCCCACTTGTGTTAGTGTTGAAAAACCACTTTTCGCACTTGTGTTGGTGCAGGAAACCACTTTTGCACTTGTATTAGTGTGGAAAAAACACTTTTCGCACTTGTGTTAGTGTTGAAAAACCACTTTTCGCACTTGTGTTAGTGTTGAAAAACCACTTTTCGCACTTGTGTTAGTGTTTAAAAACCACTTTGCGCACTTGTGTTTGTGTTGAAAAACCACTTTTCGCACTTGTGTTGGTGCAGGAAACCACTTTTGCACTTGTATTAGTGTGGAAAAACCACTTTTCGCACTTGTGTTAGTGTTGAAAAACCACTTTTCGCACTTGTGTTAGTGTTGAAAAACCACTTTTCGCACTTGTGTTGGTGCAGGAAACCACTTTTGCACTTGTATTAGTGTGGAAAAAACACTTTTTGCACTTGTGATAGTGTTGAAAAACCACTTTTCGCACTTGTGTTAGTGTTGAAAAACCACTTTTCGCACTTGTGTTGGTGCAGGAAACCACTTTTGCACTTGTATTAGTGTGGAAAAACCACTTTTCGCACTTGTGTTAGTGTTGAAAAACCACTTTTCGCACTTGTGTTAGTGTTGAAAAACCACTTTTTGCACTTGTGTTGGTGCAGGAAACCACTTTTGCACTTGTATTAGTGTGGAAAAAACACTTTTCGCACTTGTGTTAGTGTTGAAAAACCACTTTTCGCACTTGTGTTAGTGTTGAAAAACCACTTTTCGCACTTGTGTTAGTGTTGAAAAACCACTTTTCGCACTTGTGTTGGTGCAGGAAACCACTTTTGCACTTGTATTAGTGTGGAAAAAACACTTTTCGCACTTGTGTTAGTGTTGAAAAACCACTTTTCGCACTTGTGTTAGTGTTGAAAAACCACTTTTCGCACTTGTGTTAGTGTTTAAAAACCACTTTGCGCACTTGTGTTTGTGTTGAAAAACCACTTTTCGCACTTGTGTTGGTGCAGGAAACCACTTTTGCACTTGTATTGGTGTGGAAAAAACACTTATTGCACTTGTGATAGTGTTGAAAAACCACTTTTCGCACTTGTGTTAGTGTTGAAAAACCACTTTTCGCACTTGTGTTGGTGCAGGAAACCACTTTTGCACTTGTATTAGTGTGGAAAAACCACTTTTCGTACTTGTGTTAGTGTTGAAAAACCACTTTTCGCACTTGTGTTAGTGTTGATAAACCACTTTTCGCACTTGTGTTGGTGCAGGAAACCACTTTTGCACTTGTATTAGTGTGGAAAAACCACTTTTGCACTTGTATTAGTGTGGAAAAACCACTTTTCGCACTTGTGTTAGTGTTGAAAAACCACTTTTCGCACTTGTGTTAGTGTTGAAAAACCACTTTTCGCACTTGTGTTAGTGTTGAAAAACCACTTTTCGCTGTTGTGTTAGTGTTGAAAAACCACTTTTCGCACTTGTGTTGGTGCAGGAAACCACTTTTGCACTTGTATTAGTGTGGAAAAAACACTTTTCGCACTTGTGTTAGTGTTGAAAAACCACTATTCTCACTTGTGTTAGTGTTGAAAAACCACTTTTGCACTTGTATTAGTGTGGAAAAACACTTTTTGCACTTGTGATAGTGTTGAAAAACCACTTTTTGCACTTGTGTTAGTGTTGAAAAACCACTTTTCGCACTTGTGTTGGTGCAGGAAACCACTTTTGTACTTGTATTAGTGTGGAAATACCACTTTTCGCACTTGTGTTAGTGTTGAAAAACCACTTTTCACACTTGTGTTAGTGTTGAAAAACCACTTTTCGCACTTGTGTTGGTGGAGGAAACCACTTTTGCACTTGTATTATTGTGGAAAAACCACTTTTTGCACTTGTGATAGTGTTGAAAAACCACTTTTCCCACTTGTGTTAGTGTTGAAAAACCACTTTTCGCACTTGTGTTGGTGCAGGAAACCACTTTTGCACTTGTATTAGTGTGGACAAACCTCTTTTCGCACTTGTGTTAGTGTTGAAAAACCACTTTTTGCACTTGTGTTAGTGTTGAAAAACCACTTTTCGCACTTGTTTTGGTGCAGGAAACCACTTTTGCACTTGTATTAGTGTGGAAAAAACACTTTTTGCCCTTGTGATAGTGTTGAAAAACCACTTTTCGCACTTGTGTTAGTGTTGAAAAACCACTTTTCTCACTTGTGTTGGTGCAGGAAACCACTTTTGCACTTGTATTAGTGTGGAAAAAACACTTTTCGCACTTGTGTTAGTGTTGAAAAACCACTATTCGCACTTGTGTTAGTGTTGAAAAACCACTTTTGCACTTGTATTAGTGTGGAAAAACACTTTTTGCACTTGTATTAGTGTGGAAAAACCACTTTTTGCACTTGTGAGTGTTGAAAAACCACTTTTCGCACTTGTGTTAGTGTTGAAAAACCACTTTTCGCACTTGTGTTAGTGTTGAAAAACCACTTTTCGCACTTGTGTTAGTGTTGAAAAACCACTTTTCGCACTTGTGTTGGTGCAGGAAACCACTTTTGCACTGGTATTAGTGTGGAAAAAACACTTTTCGCACTTGTGTTAGTGTTGAAAAACCACTTTTCGCACTTGTGTTATTGTTGAAAAACCACTTTTCGCACTTGTGTTGGTGCAGGAAACCACTTTTGCACTTGTATTAGTGTGGAAAAACCACTTTTCGCACTTGTGTTAGTGTTGAAAAACCACTTTTCGCACTTGTGTTAGTGTTGAAAAACCACTTTTCGCACTTGTGTTGGTGCAGGAAACCACTTTTGCACTTGTATTAGTGTGGACAAACCTCTTTTCGCACTTGTGTTAGTGTTGAAAAACCACTTTTCGCACTTGTGTTAGTGTTGAAAAACCACTTTTCGCACTTGTGTTGGTGCAGGAAACCACTTTTGCACTTGTATTAGTGTGGAAAAACCACTTTTCGCACTTGTGTTAGTGTTGAAAAACCACTTTTCGCACTTGTGTTAGTGTTGAAAAACCACTTTTCGCACTTGTGTTGGTGTTGAAAAACCACTTTTCGCACTTGTGTTGGTGCAGGAAACCACTTTTGCACTTGTATTGGTGTGGAAAAAACACTTTTTGCACTTGTGATAGTGTTGAAAAACCACTTTTCGCACTTGTGTTAGTGTTGCAAAACCACTTTTCGCACTTGTGTTGGTGCAGGAAACCACTTTTGCACTTGTATTAGTGTGGAAAAACCACTTTTCGCACTTGTGTTAGTGTTGAAAAACCACTTTTCGCACTTGTGTTAGTGTTGAAAAACCACTTTTTGCACTTGTGTTGGTGCAGGAAACCACTTTTGCACTTGTATTAGTGTGGAAAAAACACTTTTCGCACTTGTGTTAGTGTTGAAAAACCACTTTTCGCACTTGTGTTAGTGTTGAAAAACCACTTTTCGCACTTGTGTTAGTGTTGAAAAACCACTTTGCGCACTTGTGTTAGTGTTGAAAAACCACTTTTCGCACTTGTGTTGGTGCAGGAAACCACTTTTGCACTTGTATTAGTGTGGAAAAAACACTTTTCGCACTTGTGTTAGTGTTGAAAAACCACTTTTCGCACTTGTGTTAGTGTTGAAAAACCACTTTTCGCACTTGTGTTAGTGTTTAAAAACCACTTTGCGCACTTGTGTTTGTGTTGAAAAACCACTTTTCGCACTTGTGTTGGTGCAGGAAACCACTTTTGCACTTGTATTTGTGTGGAAAAAACACTTATTGCACTTGTGATAGTGTTGAAAAACCACTTTTCGCACTTGTGTTAGTGTTGAAAAACCACTTTTCGCACTTGTGTTGGTGCAGGAAACCACTTTTGCACTTGTATTAGTGTGGAAAAACCACTTTTCGCACTTGTGTTAGTGTTGAAAAACCACTTTTCGCACTTGTGTTAGTGTTGAAAAACCACTTTTCGCACTTGTGTTGGTGTTGAAAAACCACTTTTCGCACTTGTGTTGGTGCAGGAAACCACTTTTGCACTTGTATTAGTGTGGACAAACCACTTTTCGCACTTGTGTTAGTGTTGAAAAACCACTTTTCGCACTTGTGTTAGTGTTGAAAAACCACTTTGCGCACTTGTGTTAGTGTTGAAAAACCACTTTTCGCACTTGTGTTGGTGCAGGAAACCACTTTTGCACTTGTATTAGTGTGGAAAAAACACTTATTGCACTTGTGATGGTGTTGAAAAACCACTTTCGCACTTGTGTTAGTGTTGAAAAACCACTTTTCGCACTTGTGTTGGTGCAGGAAACCACTTTTGCACTTGTATTAGTGTGGAAAAACCACTTTTCGCACTTGTGTTAGTGTTGAAAAACCACTTTTCGCACTTGTGTTAGTGTTGAAAAACCACTTTTCGCACTTGTGTTGGTGCAGGAAACCACTTTTGCACTTGTATTAGTGTGGAAAAACCACTTTTGCACTTGTATTAGTGTGGAAAAACACTTTTTGCACTTGTATTAGTGTGGAAAAACCACTTTTTGCACTTGTGAGTGTTGAAAAACCACTTTTCGCACTTGTGTTAGTGTTGAAAAACCACTTTTCGCACTTGTGTTAGTGTTGAAAAACCACTTTTCGCACTTGTGTTAGTGTTGAAAAACCACTTTTCGCACTTGTGTTGGTGCAGGAAACCACTTTTGCACTGGTATTAGTGTGGAAAAAACACTTTTCGCACTTGTGTTAGTGTTGAAAAACCACTTTTCGCACTTGTGTTATTGTTGAAAAACCACTTTTCGCACTTGTGTTGGTGCAGGAAACCACTTTTGCACTTGTATTCGTGTGGAAAAACCACTTTTCGCACTTGTGTTAGTGTTGAAAAACCACTTTTCGCACTTGTGTTAGTGTTGAAAAACCACTTTTCGCACTTGTGTTGGTGCAGGAAACCACTTTTGCACTTGTATTAGTGTGGACAAACCTCTTTTCGCACTTGTGTTAGTGTTGAAAAACCACTTTTCGCACTTGTGTTAGTGTTGAAAAACCACTTTTCGCACTTGTGTTGGTGCAGGAAACCACTTTTGCACTTGTATTAGTGTGGAAAAACCACTTTTCGCACTTGTGTTAGTGTTGAAAAACCACTTTTCGCACTTGTGTTAGTGTTGAAAAACCACTTTTCGCACTTGTGTTGGTGTTGAAAAACCACTTTTCGCACTTGTGTTGGTGCAGGAAACCACTTTTGCACTTGTATTGGTGTGGAAAAAACACTTTTTGCACTTGTGATAGTGTTGAAAAACCACTTTTCGCACTTGTGTTAGTGTTGCAAAACCACTTTTCGCACTTGTGTTGGTGCAGGAAACCACTTTTGCACTTGTATTAGTGTGGAAAAACCACTTTTCGCACTTGTGTTAGTGTTGAAAAACCACTTTTCGCACTTGTGTTAGTGTTGAAAAACCACTTTTTGCACTTGTGTTGGTGCAGGAAACCACTTTTGCACTTGTATTAGTGTGGAAAAAACACTTTTCGCACTTGTGTTAGTGTTGAAAAACCACTTTTCGCACTTGTGTTAGTGTTGAAAAACCACTTTTCGCACTTGTGTTAGTGTTGAAAAACCACTTTGCGCACTTGTGTTAGTGTTGAAAAACCACTTTTCGCACTTGTGTTGGTGCAGGAAACCACTTTTGCACTTGTATTAGTGTGGAAAAAACACTTTTCGCACTTGTGTTAGTGTTGAAAAACCACTTTTCGCACTTGTGTTAGTGTTGAAAAACCACTTTTCGCACTTGTGTTAGTGTTTAAAAACCACTTTGCGCACTTGTGTTTGTGTTGAAAAACCACTTTTCGCACTTGTGTTGGTGCAGGAAACCACTTTTGCACTTGTATTTGTGTGGAAAAAACACTTATTGCACTTGTGATAGTGTTGAAAAACCACTTTTCGCACTTGTGTTAGTGTTGAAAAACCACTTTTCGCACTTGTGTTGGTGCAGGAAACCACTTTTGCACTTGTATTAGTGTGGAAAAACCACTTTTCGCACTTGTGTTAGTGTTGAAAAACCACTTTTCGCACTTGTGTTAGTGTTGAAAAACCACTTTTCGCACTTGTGTTGGTGTTGAAAAACCACTTTTCGCACTTGTGTTGGTGCAGGAAACCACTTTTGCACTTGTATTAGTGTGGACAAACCACTTTTCGCACTTGTGTTAGTGTTGAAAAACCACTTTTCGCACTTGTGTTAGTGTTGAAAAACCACTTTGCGCACTTGTGTTAGTGTTGAAAAACCACTTTTCGCACTTGTGTTGGTGCAGGAAACCACTTTTGCACTTGTATTAGTGTGGAAAAAACACTTATTGCACTTGTGATGGTGTTGAAAAACCACTTTCGCACTTGTGTTAGTGTTGAAAAACCACTTTTCGCACTTGTGTTGGTGCAGGAAACCACTTTTGCACTTGTATTAGTGTGGAAAAACCACTTTTCGCACTTGTGTTAGTGTTGAAAAACCACTTTTCGCACTTGTGTTAGTGTTGAAAAACCACTTTTCGCACTTGTGTTGGCGTTGAAAAACCACTTTTTGCACTTGTGTTGGTGCAGGAAACCACTTTTGCACTTGTATTAGTGTGGAAAAAACACTTTTCGCACTTGTGTTAGTGTTGAAAAACCACTTTTCGCACTTGTGTTAGTGTTGAAAAACCACTTTTCGCACTTGTGTTGGTGCAGGAAACCACTTTTTCACTTGTATTAGTGTGGAAAACACACTTTTCGCACTTGTGTTAGTGTTGAAAAACCACTTTTCGCACTTGTGTTGGTGCAGGAAACCACTTTTGCACTTGTATTAGTGTGGAAAAAACACTTTTTGCACTTGTGATAGTGTTGAAAAACTACTTTTCGCACTTGTGTTAGTGTTGAAAAACCACTTTTCGCACTTGTGTTGGTGCAGGAAACCACTTTTGCACTTGTATTAGTGTGGAAAAACCACTTTTCGCACTTGTGTTAGTGTTGAAAAACCACTTTTCGCACTTGTGTTAGTGTTGAAAAACCACTTTTTGCACTTGTGTTGGTGCAGGAAACCACTTTTGCACTTGTATTAGTGTGGAAAAAACACTTTTCGCACTTGTGTTAGTGTTGAAAAACCACTTTTCGCACTTGTGTTAGTGTTGAAAAACCACTTTTCGCACTTGTGTTAGTGTTGAAAAACCACTTTTCGCACTTGTGTTGGTGCAGGAAACCACTTTTGCACTTGTATTAGTGTGGAAAAAACACTTTTCGCACTTGTGTTAGTGTTGAAAAACCACTTTTCGCACTTGTGTTAGTGTTGAAAAACCACTTTTCGCACTTGTGTTAGTGTTTAAAAACCACTTTGCGCACTTGTGTTTGTGTTGAAAAACCACTTTTCGCACTTGTGTTGGTGCAGGAAACCACTTTTGCACTTGTATTGGTGTGGAAAAAACACTTATTGCACTTGTGATAGTGTTGAAAAACCACTTTTCGCACTTGTGTTAGTGTTGAAAAACCACTTTTCGCACTTGTTGTTGGTGCAGGAAACCACTTTTGCACTTGTATTAGTGTGGAAAAAACCACTTTTCGTACTTGTGTTAGTGTTGAAAAACCACTTTTCGCCCTTGTGTTAGTGTTGAAAAACCACTTTTCGCACTTGTGTTGGTGCAGGAAACCACTTTTGCACTTGTATTAGTGTGGAAAAACCACTTTTGCACTTGTATTAGTGTGGAAAAACCACTTTTCGCACTTGTGTTAGTGTTGAAAACCACTTTTCGCACTTGTGTTAGTGTTGAAAAACCACTTTTCGCACTTGTGTTAGTGTTGAAAAACCACTTTTCGCACTTGTGTTGGTGCAGGAAACCACTTTTGCACTTGTATTAGTGTGGAAAAACCACTTTTCGCACTTGTGTTAGTGTTGAAAAACCACTTTTCGCACTTGTGTTGGTGCAGGAAACCACTTTTGCACTTGTATTAGTGTGGATAAACCACTTTTCGCACTTGTGTTAGTGTTGAAAAACCACTTTTCGCACTTGTGTTAGTGTTGAAAAACCACTTTTCGCTCTTGTGTTAGTGTTTAAAAACCACTTTTCGCACTTGTGTTAGTGTTTAAAAACCACTTTGCGCACTTGTGTTTGTGTTGAAAAACCACTTTTCGCACTTGTGTTGGTGCAGGAAACCACTTTTGCACTTGTATTGGTGTGGAAAAAACACTTATTGCACTTGTGATAGTGTTGAAAAACCACTTTTCGCACTTGTGTTAGTGTTGAAAAACCACTTTTCGCACTTGTGTTGGTGCAGGAAACCACTTTTGCACTTGTATTAGTGTGGAAAAACCACTTTTCGTACTTGTGTTAGTGTTGAAAAACCACTTTTCGCACTTGTGTTAGTGTTGAAAAACCACTTTTCGCACTTGTGTTGGTGCAGGAAACCACTTTTGCACTTGTATTAGTGTGGAAAAACCACTTTTGCACTTGTATTAGTGTGGAAAAACCACTTTTCGCACTTGTGTTAGTGTTGAAAAACCACTTTTCGCACTTGTGTTAGTGTTGAAAAACCACTTTTCGCACTTGTGTTAGTGTTGAAAAACCACTTTTCGCACTTGTGTTGGTGCAGGAAACCACTTTTGCACTTGTATTAGTGTGGAAAAACCACTTTTCGCACTTGTGTTAGTGTTGAAAAACCACTTTTCGCACTTGTGTTGGTGCAGGAAACCACTTTTGCACTTGTATTAGTGTGGATAAACCACTTTTCGCACTTGTGTTAGTGTTGAAAAACCACTTTTCGCACTTGTGTTAGTGTTGAAAAACCACTTTTCGCTCTTGTGTTAGTGTTTAAAAACCACTTTTCGCACTTGTGTTAGTGTTGAAAAACCACTTTTCGCACTTGTGTTGGTGCAGGAAACCACTTTTGCACTTGTATTAGTGTGGACAAAACACTTTTCGCACTTGTGTTAGTGTTGAAAAACCACTATTCGCACTTGTGTTAGTGTTGAAAAACCACTTTTCGCACTTGTATTGGTGCAGGAAACCACTTTTGCACTTGTATTAGTGTGGAAAAACACTTTTTGCACTTGTGATAGTGTTGAAAAACCACTTTTTGCACTTGTGTTAGTGTTGAAAAACCACTTTTCGCACTTGTGTTGGTGCAGGAAACCACTTTTGCACTTGTATTAGTGTGGAAAAACCACTTTTCGTACTTGTGTTATTGTTGAAAAACCACTTTTCGCACTTGTGTTAGTGTTGAAAAACCACTTTTCGCACGTGTTGGTGCGGGAAACCACTTTTGCACTTGTATTAGTGTGGAAAAACCACTTTTGCACTTGTATTAGTGTGGAAAAACCACTTTTCGCACTTGTGTTAGTGTTGAAAAACCACTTTTCGCACTTGTGTTGGTGCAGGAAACCACTTTTGCACTTGTATTAGTGTGGAAAAACCACTTTTCGCACTTGTGTTAGTGTTGAAAAACCACTTTTCGCACTTGTGTTGGTGCAGGAAACCACTTTTGCACTTGTATTAGTGTGGATAAACCACTTTTCGCACTTGTGTTAGTGTTGAAAAACCACTTTTCGCACTTGTGTTAGTGTTGAAAAACCACTTTTCGCACTTGTGTTGGTGCAGGAAACCACTTTTGCACTTGTATTAGTGTGGACAAAACACTTTTCGCACTTGTGTTAGTGTTGAAAAACCACTATTCGCACTTGTGTTAGTGTTGAAAAACCACTTTTCGCACTTGTATTGGTGCAGGAAACCACTTTTGCACTTGTATTAGTGTGGAAAAACACTTTTTGCACTTGTGATAGTGTTGAAAAACCACTTTTTGCACTTGTGTTAGTGTTGAAAAACCACTTTTCGCACTTGTGTTGGTGCAGGAAACCACTTTTGCACTTGTATTAGTGTGGAAAAACCACTTTTCGTACTTGTGTTATTGTTGAAAAACCACTTTTCGCACTTGTGTTAGTGTTGAAAAACCACTTTTCGCACGTGTTGGTGCAGGAAACCACTTTTGCACTTGTATTAGTGTCGAAAAAACACTTTTTGCACTTGTGATAGTGTTGAAAAACCACTTTTCGCACTTGTGTTAGTGTTGAAAAACCACTTTTCGCACTTGTGTTGGTACAGGAAACCACTTTTGCACTTGTATTAGTGTGGAAAAACCACTTTTCGCACTTGTGTTAGTGTTGAAAAACCACTTTTCGCACTTGTGTTAGTGTTGAAAAACCACTTTTTGCACTTGTGTTGGTGCAGGAAACCACTTTTGCACTTGTATTAGTGTGGAAAAAACACTTTTCGCACTTGTGTTAGTGTTGAAAAACCACTTTTCGCACTTGTGTTAGTGTTGAAAAACCACTTTTCGCACTTGTGTTAGTGTTGAAAAACCACTTTTCGCACTTGTGTTGGTGCAGGAAACCACTTTTGCACTTGTATTAGTGTGGAAAAAACACCTTTCGCACTTGTGTTAGTGTTGAAAAACCACTTTTCGCACTTGTGTTAGTGTTGAAAAACCACTTTTCGCACTTGTGTTAGTGTTTAAAAACCACTTTGCGCACTTGTGTTTGTGTTGAAAAACCACTTTTCGCACTTGTGTTGGTGCAGGAAACCACTTTTGCACTTGTATTGGTGTGGAAAAAACACTTATTGCACTTGTGATAGTGTTGAAAAACCACTTTTCGCACTTGTGTTAGTGTTGAAAAACCACTTTTCGCACTTGTGTTGGTGCAGGAAACCACTTTTGCACTTGTATTATTGTGGAAAAACCACTTTTCGTACTTGTGTTAGTGTTGAAAAACCACTTTTCGCACTTGTGTTAGTGTTGAAAAACCACTTTTCGCACTTGTGTTGGTGCAGGAAACCACTTTTGCACTTGTATTAGTGTGGAAAAACCACTTTTGCACTTGTATTAGTGTGGAAAAACCACTTTTCGCACTTGTGTTAGTGTTGAAAAACCACTTTTCGCACTTGTGTTAGTGTTGAAAAACCACTTTTCGCACTTGTGTTAGTGTTGAAAAACCACTTTTCGCACTTGTGTTGGTGCAGGAAACCACTTTTGCACTTGTATTAGTGTGGAAAAACCACTTTTCGCACTTGTGTTAGTGTTGAAAAACCACTTTTCGCACTTGTGTTGGTGCAGGAAACCACTTTTGCACTTGTATTAGTGTGGATAAACCACTTTTCGCACTTGTGTTAGTGTTGAAAAACCACTTTTCGCACTTGTGTTAGTGTTGAAAAACCACTTTTCGCTCTTGTGTTAGTGTTTAAAAACCACTTTTCGCACTTGTGTTAGTGTTTAAAAACCACTTTGCGCACTTGTGTTTGTGTTGAAAAACCACTTTTCGCACTTGTGTTGGTGCAGGAAACCACTTTTGCACTTGTATTGGTGTGGAAAAAACACTTATTGCACTTGTGATAGTGTTGAAAAACCACTTTTCGCACTTGTGTTAGTGTTGAAAAACCACTTTTCGCACTTGTGTTGGTGCAGGAAACCACTTTTGCACTTGTATTAGTGTGGAAAAACCACTTTTCGTACTTGTGTTAGTGTTGAAAAACCACTTTTCGCACTTGTGTTAGTGTTGAAAAACCACTTTTCGCACTTGTGTTGGTGCAGGAAACCACTTTTGCACTTGTATTAGTGTGGAAAAACCACTTTTGCACTTGTATTAGTGTGGAAAAACCACTTTTCGCACTTGTGTTAGTGTTGAAAAACCACTTTTCGCACTTGTGTTAGTGTTGAAAAACCACTTTTCGCACTTGTGTTGGTGCAGGAAACCACTTTTGCACTTGTATTAGTGTGGAAAAACCACTTTTCGCACTTGTGTTAGTGTTGAAAAACCACTTTTCGCACTTGTGTTGGTGCAGGAAACCACTTTTGCACTTGTATTAGTGTGGATAAACCACTTTTCGCACTTGTGTTAGTGTTGAAAAACCACTTTTCGCACTTGTGTTAGTGTTGAAAAACCACTTTTCGCTCTTGTGTTAGTGTTTAAAAACCACTTTTCGCACTTGTGTTAGTGTTGAAAAACCACTTTTCGCACTTGTGTTCGTGTTGAAAAACCACTTTTCACACTTGTGTTCGTGTTGAAAAACCACTTTTCACACTTGTGTTAGTGTTGAAAAACCACTTTTCGCACTTGTGTTGGTGCCGGAAACCACTTTTGCACTTGTATTAGTGTGGAGAAAACACTTTTCGCACTTGTGTTAGTGTTGAAAAACCACTTTTCGCACTTGTGTTGGTGCAGGAAACCACTTTTCACACTTGTGTTAGTGTTGAAAAACCACTTTTCGCACTTGTGTTGGTGCCGGAAACCACTTTTGCACTTGTATTAGTGTGGAGAAAACACTTTTCGCACTTGTGTTAGTGTAGAAAAACCACTTTTCGCACTTGTGTTATTGTTGAAAAACCACTTTTCGCACTTGTGTTGGTGCAGGAAACCACTTTTGCACTTGTATTAGTGTGGAAAAACCACTTTTCGCACTTGTGTTAGTGTTGAAAAACCACTTTTCGCACTTGTGTTAGTGTTGAAAAACCACTTTTCGCACTTGTGTTGGTGCAGGAAACCACTTTTGCACTTGTATTAGTGTGGACAAACCTCTTTTCGCACTTGTGTTAGTGTTGAAAAACCACTTTTCGCACTTGTGTTAGTGTTGAAAAACCACTTTTCGCACTTGTGTTGGTGCAGGAAACCACTTTTGCACTTGTATTAGTGTGGAAAAACCACTTTTCGCACTTGTGTTAGTGTTGAAAAACCACTTTTCGCACTTGTGTTAGTGTTGAAAAACCACTTTTCGCACTTGTGTTGGTGTTGAAAAACCACTTTTCGCACTTGTGTTGGTGCAGGAAACCACTTTTGCACTTGTATTGGTGTGGAAAAAACACTTTTTGCATTGTGATAGTGTTGAAAAACCACTTTTCGCACTTGTGTTAGTGTTGCAAAACCACTTTTCGCACTTGTGTTGGTGCAGGAAACCACTTTTGCACTTGTATTAGTGTGGAAAAACCACTTTTCGCACTTGTGTTAGTGTTGAAAAACCACTTTTCGCACTTGTGTTAGTGTTGAAAAACCACTTTTTGCACTTGTGTTGGTGCAGGAAACCACTTTTGCACTTGTATTAGTGTGGAAAAAACACTTTTCGCACTTGTGTTAGTGTTGAAAAACCACTTTTCGCACTTGTGTTAGTGTTGAAAAACCACTTTTCGCACTTGTGTTAGTGTTGAAAAACCACTTTGCGCACTTGTGTTAGTGTTGAAAAACCACTTTTCGCACTTGTGTTGGTGCAGGAAACCACTTTTGCACTTGTATTAGTGTGGAAAAAACACTTTTCGCACTTGTGTTAGTGTTGAAAAACCACTTTTCGCACTTGTGTTAGTGTTGAAAAACCACTTTTCGCACTTGTGTTAGTGTTTAAAAACCACTTTGCGCACTTGTGTTTGTGTTGAAAAACCACTTTTCGCACTTGTGTTGGTGCAGGAAACCACTTTTGCACTTGTATTTGTGTGGAAAAAACACTTATTGCACTTGTGATAGTGTTGAAAAACCACTTTTCGCACTTGTGTTAGTGTTGAAAAACCACTTTTCGCACTTGTGTTGGTGCAGGAAACCACTTTTGCACTTGTATTAGTGTGGAAAAACCACTTTTCGCACTTGTGTTAGTGTTGAAAAACCACTTTTCGCACTTGTGTTAGTGTTGAAAAACCACTTTTCGCACTTGTGTTGGTGTTGAAAAACCACTTTTCGCACTTGTGTTGGTGCAGGAAACCACTTTTGCACTTGTATTAGTGTGGACAAACCACTTTTCGCACTTGTGTTAGTGTTGAAAAACCACTTTTCGCACTTGTGTTAGTGTTGAAAAACCACTTTGCGCACTTGTGTTAGTGTTGAAAAACCACTTTTCGCACTTGTGTTGGTGCAGGAAACCACTTTTGCACTTGTATTAGTGTGGAAAAAACACTTATTGCACTTGTGATGGTGTTGAAAAACCACTTTCGCACTTGTGTTAGTGTTGAAAAACCACTTTTCGCACTTGTGTTGGTGCAGGAAACCACTTTTGCACTTGTATTAGTGTGGAAAAACCACTTTTCGCACTTGTGTTAGTGTTGAAAAACCACTTTTCGCACTTGTGTTAGTGTTGAAAAACCACTTTTCGCACTTGTGTTGGCGTTGAAAAACCACTTTTTGCACTTGTGTTGGTGCAGGAAACCACTTTTGCACTTGTATTAGTGTGGAAAAAACACTTTTCGCACTTGTGTTAGTGTTGAAAAACCACTTTTCGCACTTGTGTTAGTGTTGAAAAACCACTTTTCGCACTTGTGTTGGTGCAGGAAACCACTTTTTCACTTGTATTAGTGTGGAAAACACACTTTTCGCACTTGTGTTAGTGTTGAAAAACCACTTTTCGCACTTGTGTTGGTGCAGGAAACCACTTTTGCACTTGTATTAGTGTGGAAAAAACACTTTTTGCACTTGTGATAGTGTTGAAAAACCACTTTTCGCACTTGTGTTAGTGTTGAAAAACCACTTTTCGCACTTGTGTTGGTGCAGGAAACCACTTTTGCACTTGTATTAGTGTGGAAAAACCACTTTTCGCACTTGTGTTAGTGTTGAAAAACCACTTTTCGCACTTGTGTTAGTGTTGAAAAACCACTTTTTGCACTTGTGTTGGTGCAGGAAACCACTTTTGCACTTGTATTAGTGTGGAAAAAACACTTTTCGCACTTGTGTTAGTGTTGAAAAACCACTTTTCGCACTTGTGTTAGTGTTGAAAAACCACTTTTCGCACTTGTGTTAGTGTTGAAAAACCACTTTTCGCACTTGTGTTGGTGCAGGAAACCACTTTTGCACTTGTATTAGTGTGGAAAAAACACTTTTCGCACTTGTGTTAGTGTTGAAAAACCACTTTTCGCACTTGTGTTAGTGTTGAAAAACCACTTTTCGCACTTGTGTTAGTGTTTAAAAACCACTTTGCGCACTTGTGTTTGTGTTGAAAAACCACTTTTCGCACTTGTGTTGGTGCAGGAAACCACTTTTGCACTTGTATTGGTGTGGAAAAAACACTTATTGCACTTGTGATAGTGTTGAAAAACCACTTTTCGCACTTGTGTTAGTGTTGAAAAACCACTTTTCGCACTTGTGTTGGTGCAGGAAACCACTTTTGCACTTGTATTAGTGTGGAAAAACCACTTTTCGTACTTGTGTTAGTGTTGAAAAACCACTTTTCGCACTTGTGTTAGTGTTGAAAAACCACTTTTCGCACTTGTGTTGGTGCAGGAAACCACTTTTGCACTTGTATTAGTGTGGAAAAACCACTTTTGCACTTGTATTAGTGTGGAAAAACCACTTTTCGCACTTGTGTTAGTGTTGAAAAACCACTTTTCGCACTTGTGTTAGTGTTGAAAAACCACTTTTCGCACTTGTGTTAGTGTTGAAAAACCACTTTTCGCACTTGTGTTGGTGCAGGAAACCACTTTTGCACTTGTATTAGTGTGGAAAAACCACTTTTCGCACTTGTGTTAGTGTTGAAAAACCACTTTTCGCACTTGTGTTGGTGCAGGAAACCACTTTTGCACTTGTATTAGTGTGGATAAACCACTTTTCGCACTTGTGTTAGTGTTGAAAAACCACTTTTCGCACTTGTGTTAGTGTTGAAAAACCACTTTTCGCTCTTGTGTTAGTGTTTAAAAACCACTTTTCGCACTTGTGTTAGTGTTTAAAAACCACTTTGCGCACTTGTGTTTGTGTTGAAAAACCACTTTTCGCACTTGTGTTGGTGCAGGAAACCACTTTTGCACTTGTATTGGTGTGGAAAAAACACTTATTGCACTTGTGATAGTGTTGAAAAACCACTTTTCGCACTTGTGTTAGTGTTGAAAAACCACTTTTCGCACTTGTGTTGGTGCAGGAAACCACTTTTGCACTTGTATTAGTGTGGAAAAACCACTTTTCGTACTTGTGTTAGTGTTGAAAAACCACTTTTCGCACTTGTGTTAGTGTTGAAAAACCACTTTTCGCACTTGTGTTGGTGCAGGAAACCACTTTTGCACTTGTATTAGTGTGGAAAAACCACTTTTGCACTTGTATTAGTGTGGAAAAACCACTTTTCGCACTTGTGTTAGTGTTGAAAAACCACTTTTCGCACTTGTGTTAGTGTTGAAAAACCACTTTTCGCACTTGTGTTAGTGTTGAAAAACCACTTTTCGCACTTGTGTTGGTGCAGGAAACCACTTTTGCACTTGTATTAGTGTGGAAAAACCACTTTTCGCACTTGTGTTAGTGTTGAAAAACCACTTTTCGCACTTGTGTTGGTGCAGGAAACCACTTTTGCACTTGTATTAGTGTGGATAAACCACTTTTCGCACTTGTGTTAGTGTTGAAAAACCACTTTTCGCACTTGTGTTAGTGTTGAAAAACCACTTTTCGCTCTTGTGTTAGTGTTTAAAAACCACTTTTCGCACTTGTGTTAGTGTTGAAAAACCACTTTTCGCACTTGTGTTGGTGCAGGAAACCACTTTTGCACTTGTATTAGTGTGGACAAAACACTTTTCGCACTTGTGTTAGTGTTGAAAAACCACTATTCGCACTTGTGTTAGTGTTGAAAAACCACTTTTCGCACTTGTATTGGTGCAGGAAACCACTTTTGCACTTGTATTAGTGTGGAAAAACACTTTTTGCACTTGTGATAGTGTTGAAAAACCACTTTTTGCACTTGTGTTAGTGTTGAAAAACCACTTTTCGCACTTGTGTTGGTGCAGGAAACCACTTTTGCACTTGTATTAGTGTGGAAAAACCACTTTTCGTACTTGTGTTATTGTTGAAAAACCACTTTTCGCACTTGTGTTAGTGTTGAAAAACCACTTTTCGCACGTGTTGGTGCGGGAAACCACTTTTGCACTTGTATTAGTGTGGAAAAACCACTTTTGCACTTGTATTAGTGTGGAAAAACCACTTTTCGCACTTGTGTTAGTGTTGAAAAACCACTTTTCGCACTTGTGTTGGTGCAGGAAACCACTTTTGCACTTGTATTAGTGTGGAAAAACCACTTTTCGCACTTGTGTTAGTGTTGAAAAACCACTTTTCGCACTTGTGTTGGTGCAGGAAACCACTTTTGCACTTGTATTAGTGTGGATAAACCACTTTTCGCACTTGTGTTAGTGTTGAAAAACCACTTTTCGCACTTGTGTTAGTGTTGAAAAACCACTTTTCGCACTTGTGTTGGTGCAGGAAACCACTTTTGCACTTGTATTAGTGTGGACAAAACACTTTTCGCACTTGTGTTAGTGTTGAAAAACCACTATTCGCACTTGTGTTAGTGTTGAAAAACCACTTTTCGCACTTGTATTGGTGCAGGAAACCACTTTTGCACTTGTATTAGTGTGGAAAAACACTTTTTGCACTTGTGATAGTGTTGAAAAACCACTTTTTGCACTTGTGTTAGTGTTGAAAAACCACTTTTCGCACTTGTGTTGGTGCAGGAAACCACTTTTGCACTTGTATTAGTGTGGAAAAACCACTTTTCGTACTTGTGTTATTGTTGAAAAACCACTTTTCGCACTTGTGTTAGTGTTGAAAAACCACTTTTCGCACGTGTTGGTGCAGGAAACCACTTTTGCACTTGTATTAGTGTCGAAAAAACACTTTTTGCACTTGTGATAGTGTTGAAAAACCACTTTTCGCACTTGTGTTAGTGTTGAAAAACCACTTTTCGCACTTGTGTTGGTACAGGAAACCACTTTTGCACTTGTATTAGTGTGGAAAAACCACTTTTCGCACTTGTGTTAGTGTTGAAAAACCACTTTTCGCACTTGTGTTAGTGTTGAAAAACCACTTTTTGCACTTGTGTTGGTGCAGGAAACCACTTTTGCACTTGTATTAGTGTGGAAAAAACACTTTTCGCACTTGTGTTAGTGTTGAAAAACCACTTTTCGCACTTGTGTTAGTGTTGAAAAACCACTTTTCGCACTTGTGTTAGTGTTGAAAAACCACTTTTCGCACTTGTGTTGGTGCAGGAAACCACTTTTGCACTTGTATTAGTGTGGAAAAAACGCTTTTCGCACTTGTGTTAGTGTTGAAAAACCACTTTTCGCACTTGTGTTAGTGTTGAAAAACCACTTTTCGCACTTGTGTTAGTGTTTAAAAACCACTTTGCGCACTTGTGTTTGTGTTGAAAAACCACTTTTCGCACTTGTGTTGGTGCAGGAAACCACTTTTGCACTTGTATTGGTGTGGAAAAAACACTTATTGCACTTGTGATAGTGTTGAAAAACCACTTTTCGCACTTGTGTTAGTGTTGAAAAACCACTTTTCGCACTTGTGTTGGTGCAGGAAACCACTTTTGCACTTGTATTAGTGTGGAAAAACCACTTTTCGTACTTGTGTTAGTGTTGAAAAACCACTTTTCGCACTTGTGTTAGTGTTGAAAAACCACTTTTCGCACTTGTGTTGGTGCAGGAAACCACTTTTGCACTTGTATTAGTGTGGAAAAACCACTTTTGCACTTGTATTAGTGTGGAAAAACCACTTTTCGCACTTGTGTTAGTGTTGAAAAACCACTTTTCGCACTTGTGTTAGTGTTGAAAAACCACTTTTCGCACTTGTGTTAGTGTTGAAAAACCACTTTTCGCACTTGTGTTGGTGCAGGAAACCACCTTTTGCACTTGTATTAGTGTGGAAAAACCACTTTTCGCACTTGTGTTAGTGTTGAAAAACCACTTTTCGCACTTGTGTTGGTGCAGGAAACCACTTTTGCACTTGTATTAGTGTGGATAAACCACTTTTCGCACTTGTGTTAGTGTTGAAAAACCACTTTTCGCACTTGTGTTAGTGTTGAAAAACCACTTTTCGCTCTTGTGTTAGTGTTTAAAAACCACTTTTCGCACTTGTGTTAGTGTTTAAAAACCACTTTGCGCACTTGTGTTTGTGTTGAAAAACCACTTTTCGCACTTGTGTTGGTGCAGGAAACCACTTTTGCACTTGTATTGGTGTGGAAAAAACACTTATTGCACTTGTGATAGTGTTGAAAAACCACTTTTCGCACTTGTGTTAGTGTTGAAAAACCACTTTTCGCACTTGTGTTGGTGCAGGAAACCACTTTTGCACTTGTATTAGTGTGGAAAAACCACTTTTCGTACTTGTGTTAGTGTTGAAAAACCACTTTTCGCACTTGTGTTAGTGTTGAAAAACCACTTTTCGCACTTGTGTTGGTGCAGGAAACCACTTTTGCACTTGTATTAGTGTGGAAAAACCACTTTTGCACTTGTATTAGTGTGGAAAAACCACTTTTCGCACTTGTGTTAGTGTTGAAAAACCACTTTTCGCACTTGTGTTAGTGTTGAAAAACCACTTTTCGCACTTGTGTTGGTGCAGGAAACCACTTTTGCACTTGTATTAGTGTGGAAAAACCACTTTTCGCACTTGTGTTAGTGTTGAAAAACCACTTTTCGCACTTGTGTTGGTGCAGGAAACCACTTTTGCACTTGTATTAGTGTGGATAAACCACTTTTCGCACTTGTGTTAGTGTTGAAAAACCACTTTTCGCACTTGTGTTAGTGTTGAAAAACCACTTTTCGCTCTTGTGTTAGTGTTTAAAAACCACTTTTCGCACTTGTGTTAGTGTTGAAAAACCACTTTTCGCACTTGTGTTCGTGTTGAAAAACCACTTTTCACACTTGTGTTCGTGTTGAAAAACCACTTTTCACACTTGTGTTAGTGTTGAAAAACCACTTTTCGCACTTGTGTTGGTGCCGGAAACCACTTTTGCACTTGTATTAGTGTGGAGAAAACACTTTTCGCACTTGTGTTAGTGTTGAAAAACCACTTTTCGCACTTGTGTTGGTGCAGGAAACCACTTTTCGCACTTGTGTTAGTGTTGAAAAACCACTTTTTGCACTTGTGTTGGTGTTGAAAAACCACTTTTCGCACTTGTGTTGGTGCAGGAAACCACTTTTGCACTTGTATTAGTGTGGAAAAACCACTTTTCGCACTTGTGTTAGTGTTGAAAAACCACTTTTCGCACTTGTATTAGTGTTGAAAAACCACTTTTCGCACTTGTGTTGGTGCAGGAAACCACTTTTTCACTTGTATTAGTGTGGAAAACACACTTTTCGCACTTGTGTTAGTGTTGAAAAACCACTTTTCGCACTTGTGTTAGTGTTGAAAAACCACTTTTCGCCCTTGTGTTGGTGCAGGAAACCACTTTTGCACTTGTATTAGTGTGGAAAAAACACTTTTTGCACTTGTGATAGTGTTGAAAAACCACTTTTCGCACTTGTGTTAGTGTTGAAAAACCACTTTTCGCACTTGTGTTGGTGCAGGAAACCACTTTTGCACTTGTATTAGTGTGGACAAAACACTTTTCGCACTTGTGTTAGTGTTGAAAAACCACTATTCGCACTTGTGTTAGTGTTGAAAAACCACTTTTCGCACTTGTATTGGTGCAGGAAACCACTTTTGCACTTGTATTAGTGTGGAAAAACACTTTTTGCACTTGTGATAGTGTTGAAAAACCACTTTTTGCACTTGTGTTAGTGTTGAAAAACCACTTTTCGCACTTGTGTTGGTGCAGGAAACCACTTTTGCACTTGTATTAGTGTGGAAAAACCACTTTTCGTACTTGTGTTATTGTTGAAAAACCACTTTTCGCACTTGTGTTAGTGTTGAAAAACCACTTTTCGCACGTGTTGGTGCGGGAAACCACTTTTGCACTTGTATTAGTGTGGAAAAACCACTTTTGCACTTGTATTAGTGTGGAAAAACCACTTTTCGCACTTGTGTTAGTGTTGAAAAACCACTTTTCGCACTTGTGTTGGTGCAGGAAACCACTTTTGCACTTGTATTAGTGTGGAAAAACCACTTTTCGCACTTGTGTTAGTGTTGAAAAACCACTTTTCGCACTTGTGTTGGTGCAGGAAACCACTTTTGCACTTGTATTAGTGTGGATAAACCACTTTTCGCACTTGTGTTAGTGTTGAAAAACCACTTTTCGCACTTGTCTTAGTGTTGAAAAACCACTTTTCGCACTTGTGTTGGTGCAGGAAACCACTTTTGCACTTGTATTAGTGTGGACAAAACACTTTTCGCGCTTGTGTTAGTGTTGAAAAACCACTATTCGCACTTGTGTTAGTGTTGAAAAACCACTTTTCGCACTTGTATTGGTGCAGGAAACCACTTTTGCACTTGTATTAGTGTGGAAAAACACTTTTTGCACTTGTGATAGTGTTGAAAAACCACTTTTTGCACTTGTGTTAGTGTTGAAAAACCACTTTTCTCACTTGTGTTGGTGCAGGAAACCACTTTTGCACTTGTATTAGTGTGGAAAACCACTTTTCGTACTTGTGTTATTGTTGAAAAACCACTTTTCGCACTTGTGTTAGTGTTGAAAAACCACTTTTCGCACGTGTTGGTGCAGGAAACCACTTTTGCACTTGTATTAGTGTCGAAAAAACACTTTTTGCACTTGTGATAGTGTTGAAAAACCACTTTTCGCACTTGTGTTAGTGTTGAAAAACCACTTTTCGCACTTGTGTTGGTACAGGAAACCACTTTTGCACTTGTATTAGTGTGGAAAAACCACTTTTCGCACTTGTGTTAGTGTTGAAAAACCACTTTTCGCACTTGTGTTAGTGTTGAAAAACCACTTTTCGCTCTTGTGTTAGTGTTTAAAAACCACTTTTCGCACTTGTGTTAGTGTTGAAAAACCACTTTTCGCACTTGTGTTCGTGTTGAAAAACCACTTTTCGCACTTGTGTTAGTGTTGAAAAACTACTTTTCACACTTGTGTTAGTGTTGAAAAACCACTTTTCGCACTTGTGTTGGTGCCGGAAACCACTTTTGCACTTGTATTAGTGTGGAGAAAACACTTTTCGCACTTGTGTTAGTGTTGAAAAACCACTTTTCGCACTTGTGTTGGTGCAGGAAACCACTTTTCGCACTTGTGTTAGTGTTGAAAAACCACTTTTTGCACTTGTGTTGGTGTTGAAAAACCACTTTTCGCACTTGTGTTGGTGCAGGAAACCACTTTTGCACTTGTATTAGTGTGGACAACACACTTTTCGCACTTGTGTTAGTGTTGAAAAACCACTTTTCGCACTTGTGTTAGTGTTGAAAAACCACTTTTCGCACTTGTGTTGGTGCAGGAAACCACTTTTGCACTTGTATTAGTGTGGAAAAAACACTTTTTGCACTTGTGATAGTGTTGAAAAACCACTTTTCGCACTTGTGTTAGTGTTGAAAAACCACTTTTCGCACTTGTGTTGGTGCAGGAAACCACTTTTGCACTTGTATTAGTGTGGACAAAACACTTTTCGCACTTGTGTTAGTGTTGAAAAACCACTTTTCGCACTTGTGTTAGTGTTGAAAAACCACTTTTCGCACGTGTTGGTGCGGGAAACCACTTTTGCACTTGTATTAGTGTGGAAAAACCACTTTTGCACTTGTATTAGTGTGGAAAAACCACTTTTCACACTTGTGTTAGTGTTGAAAAACCACTTTTCGCACTTGTGTTAGTGTTGAAAAACCACTTTTCGCACTTGTGTTGGTGCAGGAAACCACTTTTGCACTTGTATTAGTGTGGAAAAGCCACTTTTCGCACTTGTTTTAGTGTTGAAAAACCACTTTTCGCACTTGTGTTAGTGTTGAAAAACCACTTTTCGCACTTGTGTTGGTGCAGGAAACCACTTTTCGCACTTGTGTTAGTGTTGAAAAACCACTTTTCGCACTTGTGTTCGTGTTGAAAAACCACTTTTCGCACTTGTGTTGGTGCAGGAAACCACTTTTGCACTTGTATTAGTGTGGAAAAAACACTTTTCGCACTTGTGTTAGTGTTGAAAAACCACTTTTCGCACTTGTGTTAGTGTTGAAAAACCACTTTTCGCACTTGTGTTAGTGTTGAAAAACCACTTTGCGCACTTGTGTTAGTGTTGAAAAACCACTTTTCGCACTTGTGTTGGTGCAGGAAACCACTTTTGCACTTGTATTAGTGTGGAAAAAACACTTATTGCACTTGTGATAGTGTTGAAAAACCACTTTTGCACTTGTGTTAGTGTTGAAAAACCACTTTTCGCACTTGTGTTGGTGCAGGAAACCACTTTTGCACTTGTATTAGTGTGGAAAAACCACTTTTCGCACTTGTGTTAGTGTTGAAAAACCACTTTTCGCACTTGTGTTAGTGTTGAAAAACCACTTTTCGCACTTGTGTTGGCGTTGAAAAACCACTTTTTGCACTTGTGTTGGTGCAGGAAACCACTTTTGCACTTGTATTAGTGTGGAAAAACCACTTTTCGCACTTGTGTTAGTGTTGAAAAACCACTTTTCGCACTTGTGTTAGTGTTGAAAAACCACTTTTCGCACTTGTGTTGGTGCAGGAAACCACTTTTGCACTTGTATTAGTGTGGAAAAAACACTTTTTGCACTTGTGATAGTGTTGAAAAACCACTTTTCGCACTTGTGTTAGTGTTGAAAAACCACTTTTCGCACTTGTGTTGGTGCAGGAAACCACTTTTGCACTTGTATTAGTGTGGAAAAACCACTTTTCGCACTTGTGTTAGTGTTGAAAAACCACTTTTCGCACTTGTGTTAGTGTTGAAAAACCACTTTTTGCACTTGTGTTGGTGCAGGAAACCACTTTTGCACTTGTATTAGTGTGGAAAAAACACTTTTCGCACTTGTGTTAGTGTTGAAAAACCACTTTTCGCACTTGTGTTAGTGTTGAAAAACCACTTTTCGCACTTGTGTTAGTGTTGAAAAACCACTTTTCGCACTTGTGTTGGTGCAGGAAACCACTTTTGCACTTGTATTAGTGTGGAAAAAACACTTTTCGCACTTGTGTTAGTGTTGAAAAACCACTTTTCGCACTTGTGTTAGTGTTGAAAAACCACTTTTCGCACTTGTGTTAGTGTTTAAAAACCACTTTGCGCACTTGTGTTTGTGTTGAAAAACCACTTTTCGCACTTGTGTTGGTGCAGGAAACCACTTTTGCACTTGTATTAGTGTGGAAAAACCACTTTTCGCACTTGTGTTAGTGTTGAAAAACCACTTTTCGCACTTGTGTTAGTGTTGAAAAACCACTTTTCGCACTTGTGTTGGTGCAGGAAACCACTTTTGCACTTGTATTAGTGTGGAAAAAACACTTTTTGCACTTGTGATAGTGTTGAAAAACCACTTTTCGCACTTGTGTTAGTGTTGAAAAACCACTTTTCGCACTTGTGTTGGTGCAGGAAACCACTTTTGCACTTGTATTAGTGTGGAAAAACCACTTTTCGCACTTGTGTTAGTGTTGAAAAACCACTTTTCGCACTTGTGTTAGTGTTGAAAAACCACTTTTTGCACTTGTGTTGGTGCAGGAAACCACTTTTGCACTTGTATTAGTGTGGAAAAAACACTTTTCGCACTTGTGTTAGTGTTGAAAAACCACTTTTCGCACTTGTGTTAGTGTTGAAAAACCACTTTTCGCACTTGTGTTAGTGTTGAAAAACCACTTTTCGCACTTGTGTTGGTGCAGGAAACCACTTTTGCACTTGTATTAGTGTGGAAAAAACACTTTTCGCACTTGTGTTAGTGTTGAAAAACCACTTTTCGCACTTGTGTTAGTGTTGAAAAACCACTTTTCGCACTTGTGTTAGTGTTTAAAAACCACTTTGCGCACTTGTGTTTGTGTTGAAAAACCACTTTTCGCACTTGTGTTGGTGCAGGAAACCACTTTTGCACTTGTATTGGTGTGGAAAAAACACTTATTGCACTTGTGATAGTGTTGAAAAACCACTTTTCGCACTTGTGTTAGTGTTGAAAAACCACTTTTCGCACTTGTGTTGGTGCAGGAAACCACTTTTGCACTTGTATTAGTGTGGAAAAACCACTTTTCGTACTTGTGTTAGTGTTGAAAAACCACTTTTCGCACTTGTGTTAGTGTTGATAAACCACTTTTCGCACTTGTGTTGGTGCAGGAAACCACTTTTGCACTTGTATTAGTGTGGAAAAACCACTTTTGCACTTGTATTAGTGTGGAAAAACCACTTTTCGCACTTGTGTTAGTGTTGAAAAACCACTTTTCGCACTTGTGTTAGTGTTGAAAAACCACTTTTCGCACTTGTGTTAGTGTTGAAAAACCACTTTTCGCTGTTGTGTTAGTGTTGAAAAACCACTTTTCGCACTTGTGTTGGTGCAGGAAACCACTTTTGCACTTGTATTAGTGTGGAAAAAACACTTTTCGCACTTGTGTTAGTGTTGAAAAACCACTATTCTCACTTGTGTTAGTGTTGAAAAACCACTTTTGCACTTGTATTAGTGTGGAAAAACACTTTTTGCACTTGTGATAGTGTTGAAAAACCACTTTTTGCACTTGTGTTAGTGTTGAAAAACCACTTTTCGCACTTGTGTTGGTGCAGGAAACCACTTTTGTACTTGTATTAGTGTGGAAATACCACTTTTCGCACTTGTGTTAGTGTTGAAAAACCACTTTTCACACTTGTGTTAGTGTTGAAAAACCACTTTTCGCACTTGTGTTGGTGGAGGAAACCACTTTTGCACTTGTATTATTGTGGAAAAAACACTTTTCGCACTTGTGTTAGTGTTGAAAAACCACTATTCGCACTTGTGTTAGTGTTGAAAAACCACTTTTGCACTTGTATTAGTGTGGAAAAACACTTTTTGCACTTGTATTAGTGTGGAAAAACCACTTTTTGCACTTGTGAGTGTTGAACAACCACTTTTCGCACTTGTGTTAGTGTTGAAAAACCACTTTTCGCACTTGTGTTAGTGTTGAAAAACCACTTTTCGCACTTGTGTTAGTGTTGAAAAACCACTTTTCGCACTTGTGTTGGTGCAGGAAACCACTTTTGCACTGGTATTAGTGTGGAAAAAACACTTTTCGCACTTGTGTTAGTGTTGAAAAACCACTTTTCGCACTTGTGTTATTGTTGAAAAACCACTTTTCGCACTTGTGTTGGTGCAGGAAACCACTTTTGCACTTGTATTAGTGTGGAAAAACCACTTTTCGCACTTGTGTTAGTGTTGAAAAACCACTTTTCGCACTTGTGTTAGTGTTGAAAAACCACTTTTCGCACTTGTGTTGGTGCAGGAAACCACTTTTGCACTTGTATTAGTGTGGACAAACCTCTTTTCGCACTTGTGTTAGTGTTGAAAAACCACTTTTCGCACTTGTGTTAGTGTTGAAAAACCACTTTTCGCACTTGTGTTGGTGCAGGAAACCACTTTTGCACTTGTATTAGTGTGGAAAAACCACTTTTCGCACTTGTGTTAGTGTTGAAAAACCACTTTTCGCACTTGTGTTAGTGTTGAAAAACCACTTTTCGCACTTGTGTTGGTGTTGAAAAACCACTTTTCGCACTTGTGTTGGTGCAGGAAACCACTTTTGCACTTGTATTGGTGTGGAAAAAACACTTTTTGCACTTGTGATAGTGTTGAAAAACCACTTTTCGCACTTGTGTTAGTGTTGCAAAACCACTTTTCGCACTTGTGTTGGTGCAGGAAACCACTTTTGCACTTGTATTAGTGTGGAAAAACCACTTTTCGCACTTGTGTTAGTGTTGAAAAACCACTTTTCGCACTTGTGTTAGTGTTGAAAAACCACTTTTTGCACTTGTGTTGGTGCAGGAAACCACTTTTGCACTTGTATTAGTGTGGAAAAAACACTTTTCGCACTTGTGTTAGTGTTGAAAAACCACTTTTCGCACTTGTGTTAGTGTTGAAAAACCACTTTTCGCACTTGTGTTAGTGTTGAAAAACCACTTTGCGCACTTGTGTTAGTGTTGAAAAACCACTTTTCGCACTTGTGTTGGTGCAGGAAACCACTTTTGCACTTGTATTAGTGTGGAAAAAACACTTTTCGCACTTGTGTTAGTGTTGAAAAACCACTTTTCGCACTTGTGTTAGTGTTGAAAAACCACTTTTCGCACTTGTGTTAGTGTTTAAAAACCACTTTGCGCACTTGTGTTTGTGTTGAAAAACCACTTTTCGCACTTGTGTTGGTGCAGGAAACCACTTTTGCACTTGTATTTGTGTGGAAAAAACACTTATTGCACTTGTGATAGTGTTGAAAAACCACTTTTCGCACTTGTGTTAGTGTTGAAAAACCACTTTTCGCACTTGTGTTGGTGCAGGAAACCACTTTTGCACTTGTATTAGTGTGGAAAAACCACTTTTCGCACTTGTGTTAGTGTTGAAAAACCACTTTTCGCACTTGTGTTAGTGTTGAAAAACCACTTTTCGCACTTGTGTTGGTGTTGAAAAACCACTTTTCGCACTTGTGTTGGTGCAGGAAACCACTTTTGCACTTGTATTAGTGTGGACAAACCACTTTTCGCACTTGTGTTAGTGTTGAAAAACCACTTTTCGCACTTGTGTTAGTGTTGAAAAACCACTTTGCGCACTTGTGTTAGTGTTGAAAAACCACTTTTCGCACTTGTGTTGGTGCAGGAAACCACTTTTGCACTTGTATTAGTGTGGAAAAAACACTTATTGCACTTGTGATGGTGTTGAAAAACCACTTTCGCACTTGTGTTAGTGTTGAAAAACCACTTTTCGCACTTGTGTTGGTGCAGGAAACCACTTTTGCACTTGTATTAGTGTGGAAAAACCACTTTTCGCACTTGTGTTAGTGTTGAAAAACCACTTTTCGCACTTGTGTTAGTGTTGAAAAACCACTTTTCGCACTTGTGTTGGCGTTGAAAAACCACTTTTGCACTTGTGTTGGTGCAGGAAACCACTTTTGCACTTGTATTAGTGTGGAAAAAACACTTTTCGCATTTGTGTTAGTGTTGAAAAACCACTTTTCGCACTTGTGTTAGTGTTGAAAAACCACTTTTCGCACTTGTGTTGGTGCAGGAAACCACTTTTTCACTTGTATTAGTGTGGAAAACACACTTTTCGCACTTGTGTTAGTGTTGAAAAACCACTTTTCGCACTTGTGTTAGTGTTGAAAAACCACTTTTCGCACTTGTGTTGGTGCAGGAAACCACTTTTGCACTTGTATTAGTGTGGAAAAAACACTTTTTGCACTTGTGATAGTGTTGAAAAACCACTTTTCGCACTTGTGTTAGTGTTGAAAAACCACTTTTCGCACTTGTGTTGGTGCAGGAAACCACTTTTGCACTTGTATTAGTGTGGAAAAACCACTTTTCGCACTTGTGTTAGTGTTGAAAAACCACTTTTCGCACTTGTGTTAGTGTTGAAAAAACACTTTTTGCACTTGTGTTGGTGCAGGAAACCACTTTTGCACTTGTATTAGTGTGGAAAAAACACTTTTCGCACTTGTGTTAGTGTTGAAAAACCACTTTTCGCACTTGTGTTAGTGTTGAAAAACCACTTTTCGCACTTGTGTTAGTGTTGAAAAACCACTTTTCGCACTTGTGTTGGTGCAGGAAACCACTTTTGCACTTGTATTAGTGTGGAAAAAACACTTTTCGCACTTGTGTTAGTGTTGAAAAACCACTTTTCGCACTTGTGTTAGTGTTGAAAAACCACTTTTCGCACTTGTGTTAGTGTTTAAAAACCACTTTGCGCACTTGTGTTTGTGTTGAAAAACCACTTTTCGCACTTGTGATGGTGCAGGAAACCACTTTTGCACTTGTATTGGTGTGGAAAAAACACTTATTGCACTTGTGATAGTGTTGAACAACCACTTTTCGCACTTGTGTTAGTGTTGAAAAACCACTTTTCGCACTTGTGTTGGTGCAGGAAACCACTTTTGCACTTGTATTAGTGTGGAAAAACCACTTTTGCACTTGTATTAGTGTGGAAAAACCACTTTTCGCACTTGTGTTAGTGTTGAAAAACCACTTTTCGCACTTGTGTTAGTGTTGAAAAACCACTTTTCGCACTTGTGTTAGTGTTGAAAAACCACTTTTCGCACTTGTGTTGGTGCAGGAAACCACTTTTGCACTTGCATTAGTGTGGAAAAACCACTTTTCGCACTTGTGTTAGTGTTGAAAAACCACTTTTCGCACTTGTGTTGGTGCAGGAAACCACTTTTGCACTTGTATTAGTGTGGATAAACCACTTTTCGCACTTGTGTTAGTGTTGAAAAACCACTTTTCGCACTTGTGTTAGTGTTGAAAAACCACTTTTCGCTCTTGTGTTAGTGTTTAAAAACCACTTTTCGCACTTGTGTTAGTGTTTAAAAACCACTTTGCGCACTTGTGTTTGTGTTGAAAAACCACTTTTCGCACTTGTGTTGGTGCAGGAAACCACTTTTGCACTTGTATTGGTGTGGAAAAAACACTTATTGCACTTGTGATAGTGTTGAAAAACCACTTTTCGCACTTGTGTTAGTGTTGAAAAACCACTTTTCGCACTTGTGTTGGTGCAGGAAACCACTTTTGCACTTGTATTAGTGTGGAAAAACCACTTTTCGTACTTGTGTTAGTGTTGAAAAACCACTTTTCGCACTTGTGTTAGTGTTGAAAAACCACTTTTCGCACTTGTGTTGGTGCAGGAAACCACTTTTGCACTTGTATTAGTGTGGAAAAACCACTTTTGCACTTGTATTAGTGTGGAAAAACCACTTTTCGCACTTGTGTTAGTGTTGAAAAACCACTTTTCGCACTTGTGTTAGTGTTGAAAAACCACTTTTCGCACTTGTGTTAGTGTTGAAAAACCACTTTTCGCACTTGTGTTGGTGCAGGAAACCACTTTTGCACTTGTATTAGTGTGGAAAAACCACTTTTCGCACTTGTGTTAGTGTTGAAAAACCACTTTTCGCACTTGTGTTGGTGCAGGAAACCACTTTTGCACTTGTATTAGTGTGGATAAACCACTTTTCGCACTTGTGTTAGTGTTGAAAAACCACTTTTCGCACTTGTGTTAGTGTTGAAAAACCACTTTTCGCTCTTGTGTTAGTGTTTAAAAACCACTTTTCGCACTTGTGTTAGTGTTGAAAAACCACTTTTCGCACTTGTGTTCGTGTTGAAAAACCACTTTTCACACTTGTGTTCGTGTTGAAAAACCACTTTTCACACTTGTGTTAGTGTTGAAAAACCACTTTTCGCACTTGTGTTGGTGCCGGAAACCACTTTTGAACTTGTATTAGTGTGGAGAAAACACTTTTCGCACTTGTGTTAGTGTTGAAAAACCACTTTTCGCACTTGTGTTGGTGCAGGAAACCACTTTTCGCACTTGTGTTAGTGTTGAAAAACCACTTTTTGCACTTGTGTTGGTGTTGAAAAACCACTTTTCGCACTTGTGTTGGTGCAGGAAACCACTTTTGCACTTGTATTAGTGTGGAAAAACCACTTTTCGCACTTGTGTTAGTGTTGAAAAACCACTTTTCGCACTTGTGTTAGTGTTGAAAAACCACTTTTCGCACTTGTGTTGGTGCAGGAAACCACTTTTTCACTTGTATTAGTGTGGAAAACACACTTTTCGCACTTGTGTTAGTGTTGAAAAACCACTTTTCGCACTTGTGTTAGTGTTGAAAAACCACTTTTCGCCCTTGTGTTGGTGCAGGAAACCACTTTTGCACTTGTATTAGTGTGGAAAAAACACTTTTTGCACTTGTGATAGTGTTGAAAAACCACTTTTCGCACTTGTGTTAGTGTTGAAAAACCACTTTTCGCACTTGTGTTGGTGCAGGAAACCACTTTTGCACTTGTATTAGTGTGGACAAAACACTTTTCGCACTTGTGTTAGTGTTGAAAAACCACTATTCGCACTTGTGTTAGTGTTGAAAAACCACTTTTCGCACTTGTATTGGTGCAGGAAACCACTTTTGCACTTGTATTAGTGTGGAAAAACACTTTTTGCACTTGTGATAGTGTTGAAAAACCACTTTTTGCACTTGTGTTAGTGTTGAAAAACCACTTTTCGCACTTGTGTTGGTGCAGGAAACCACTTTTGCACTTGTATTAGTGTGGAAAAACCACTTTTCGTACTTGTGTTATTGTTGAAAAACCACTTTTCGCACTTGTGTTAGTGTTGAAAAACCACTTTTCGCACGTGTTGGTGCGGGAAACCACTTTTGCACTTGTATTAGTGTGGAAAAATCACTTTTGCACTTGTATTAGTGTGGAAAAACCACTTTTCACACTTGTGTTAATGTTGAAAAACCACTTTTCGCACTTGTGTTAGTGTTGAAAAACCACTTTTCGCACTTGTGTTGGTGCAGGAAACCACTTTTGCACTTGTATTAGTGTGGAAAAACCACTTTTCGCACTTGTTTTAGTGTTGAAAAACCACTTTTCGCACTTGTGTTAGTGTTGAAAAACACTTTTCGCACTTGTGTTGGTGCAGGAAACCACTTTTCGCACTTGTGTTAGTGTTGAAAAACCACTTTTCGCACTTGTGTTCGTGTTGAAAAACCACTTTTCGCACTTGTGTTGGTGCAGGAAACCACTTTTGCACTTGTATTGGTGTGGAAAAAACACTTTTCGCACTTGTGTTAGTGTTGAAAAACCACTTTTCGCACTTGTGTTAGTGTTGAAAAACCACTTTTCGCACTTGTGTTAGTGTTGAAAAACCACTTTGCGCACTTGTGTTAGTGTTGAAAAACCACTTTTCGCACTTGTGTTGGTGCAGGAAACCACTTTTGCACTTGTATTAGTGTGGAAAAAACACTTATTGCACTTGTGATAGTGTTGAAAAACCACTTTTCGCACTTGTGTTGGCGTTGAAAAACCACTTTTTGCACTTGTGTTGGTGCAGGAAACCACTTTTGCACTTGTATTAGTGTGGAAAAAACACTTTTTGCACTTGTGTTAGTGTTGAAAAACCACTTTTCGCACTTGTGTTAGTGTTGAAAAACCACTTTTCGCACTTGTGTTGGTGCAGGAAACCACTTTTTCACTTGTATTAGTGTGGAAAACACACTTTTCGCACTTGTGTTAGTGTTGAAAAACCACTTTTCGCACTTGTGTTAGTGTTGAAAAACCACTTTTCGCACTTGTGTTGGTGCAGGAAACCACTTTTGCACTTGTATTAGTGTGGAAAAAACACTTTTTGCACTTGTGATAGTGTTGAAAAACCACTTTTCGCACTTGTGTTAGTGTTGAAAAACCACTTTTCGCACTTGTATTGGTGCAGGAAACCACTTTTGCACTTGTATTAGTGTGGAAAAACCACTTTTCGCACTTGTGTTAGTGTTGAAAAACCACTTTTCGCACTTGTGTTGGTGCAGGAAACCACTTTTGCACTTGTATTAGTGTGGATAAACCACTTTTCGCACTTGTGTTAGTGTTGAAAAACCACTTTTCGCACTTGTGTTAGTGTTGAAAAACCACTTTTCGCACTTGTGTTAGTGTTGAAAAACCACTTTGCGCACTTGTGTTAGTGTTGAAAAACCACTTTTCGCACTTGTGTTGGTGCAGGAAACCACTTTTGCACTTGTATTAGTGTGGAAAAAACACTTTTCGCACTTGTGTTAGTGTTGAAAAACCACTTTTCGCACTTGTGTTAGTGTTGAAAAACCACTTTTCGCACTTGTGTTAGTGTTTAAAAACCACTTTGCGCACTTGTGTTTGTGTTGAAAAACCACTTTTCGCACTTGTGTTGGTGCAGGAAACCACTTTTGCACTTGTATTTGTGTGGAAAAAACACTTATTGCACTTGTGATAGTGTTGAAAAACCACTTTTCGCACTTGTGTTAGTGTTGAAAAACCACTTTTCGCACTTGTGTTGGTGCAGGAAACCACTTTTGCACTTGTATTAGTGTGGAAAAACCACTTTTCGCACTTGTGTTAGTGTTGAAAAACCACTTTTCGCACTTGTGTTAGTGTTGAAAAACCACTTTTCGCACTTGTGTTGGTGTTGAAAAACCACTTTTCGCACTTGTGTTGGTGCAGGAAACCACTTTTGCACTTGTATTAGTGTGGACAAACCACTTTTCGCAATTGTGTTAGTGTTGAAAAACCACTTTTCGCACTTGTGTTAGTGTTGAAAAACCACTTTGCGCACTTGTGTTAGTGTTGAAAAACCACTTTTCGCACTTGTGTTGGTGCAGGAAACCACTTTTGCACTTGTATTAGTGTGGAAAAAACACTTATTGCACTTGTGATGGTGTTGAAAAACCACTTTCGCACTTGTGTTAGTGTTGAAAAACCACTTTTCGCACTTGTGTTGGTGCAGGAAACCACTTTTGCTCTTGTATTAGTGTGGAAAAACCACTTTTCGCACTTGTGTTAGTGTTGAAAAACCTCTTTTCGCACTTGTGTTAGTGTTGAAAAACCACTTTTCGCACTTGTGTTGGCGTTGAAAAACCACTTTTTGCACTTGTGTTGGTGCAGGAAACCACTTTTGCACTTGTATTAGTGTGGAAAAAACACTTTTCGCACTTGTGTTAGTGTTGAAAAACCACTTTTCGCACTTGTGTTAGTGTTGAAAAACCACTTTTCGCACTTGTGTTGGTGCAGGAAACCACTTTTTCACTTGTATTAGTGTGGAAAACACACTTTTCGCACTTGTGTTAGTGTTGAAAAACCACTTTTCGCACTTGTGTTAGTGTTGAAAAACCACTTTTCGCACTTGTGTTGGTGCAGGAAACCACTTTTGCACTTGTATTAGTGTGGAAAAAACACTTTTTGCACTTGTGATAGTGTTGAAAAACCACTTTTCGCACTTGTGTTAGTGTTGAAAAACCACTTTTCGCACTTGTGTTGGTGCAGGAAACCACTTTTGCACTTGTATTAGTGTGGAAAAACCACTTTTCGCACTTGTGTTAGTGTTGAAAAACCACTTTTCGCACTTGTGTTAGTGTTGAAAAACCACTTTTTGCACTTGTGTTGGTGCAGGAAACCACTTTTTCACTTGTATTAGTGTGGAAAAAACACTTTTCGCACTTGTGTTAGTGTTGAAAAACCACTTTTCGCACTTGTGTTAGTGTTGAAAAACCACTTTTCGCACTTGTGTTAGTGTTGAAAAACCACTTTTCGCACTTGTGTTGGTGCAGGAAACCACTTTTGCACTTGTATTAGTGTGGAAAAAACACTTTTCGCACTTGTGTTAGTGTTGAAAAACCACTTTTCGCACTTGTGTTAGTGTTGAAAAACCACTTTTCGCACTTGTGTTAGTGTTTAAAAACCACTTTGCGCACTTGTGTTTGTGTTGAAAAACCACTTTTCGCACTTGTGTTGGTGCAGGAAACCACTATTGCACTTGTATTGGTGTGGAAAAAACACTTATTGCACCTGTGATAGTGTTGAAAAACCACTTTTCGCACTTGTGTTAGTGTTGAAAAACCACTTTTCGCACTTGTGTTGGTGCAGGAAACCACTTTTGCACTTGTATTAGTGTGGAAAAACCACTTTTCGTACTTGTGTTAGTGTTGAAAAACCACTTTTCGCACTTGTGTTAGTGTTGAAAAACCACTTTTCGCACTTGTGTTGGTGCAGGAAACCACTTTTGCACTTGTATTAGTGTGGAAAAACCACTTTTGCACTTGTATTAGTGTGGAAAAACCACTTTTCGCACTTGTGTTAGTGTTGAAAAACCACTTTTCGCACTTGTGTTAGTGTTGAAAAACCACTTTTCGCACTTGTGTTAGTGTTGAAAAACCACTTTTCGCACTTGTGTTGGTGCAGGAAACCACTTTTGCACTTGTATTAGTGTGGAAAAACCACTTTTCGCACTTGTGTTAGTGTTGAAAAACCACTTTTCGCACTTGTGTTGGTGCAGGAAACCACTTTTGCACTTGTATTAGTGTGGATAAACCACTTTTCGCACTTGTGTTAGTGTTGAAAAACCACTTTTCGCACTTGTGTTAGTGTTGAAAAACCACTTTTCGCTCTTGTGTTAGTGTTTAAAAACCACTTTTCGCACTTGTGTTAGTGTTTAAAAACCACTTTGCGCACTTGTGTTTGTGTTGAAAAACCACTTTTCGCACTTGTGTTGGTGCAGGAAACCACTTTTGCACTTGTATTGGTGTGGAAAAAACACTTATTGCACTTGTGATAGTGTTGAAAAACCACTTTTCGCACTTGTGTTAGTGTTGAAAAACCACTTTTCGCACTTGTGTTGGTGCAGGAAACCACTTTTGCACTTGTATTAGTGTGGAAAAACCACTTATCGTACTTGTGTTAGTGTTGAAAAACCACTTTTCGCACTTGTGTTAGTGTTGAAAAACCACTTTTCGCACTTGTGTTGGTGCAGGAAACCACTTTTGCACTTGTATTAGTGTGGAAAAACCACTTTTGCACTTGTATTAGTGTGGAAAAACCACTTTTCGCACTTGTGTTAGTGTTGAAAAACCACTTTTCGCACTTGTGTTAGTGTTGAAAAACCACTTTTCGCACTTGTGTTAGTGTTGAAAAACCACTTTTCGCACTTGTGTTGGTGCAGGAAACCACTTTTGCACTTGTATTAGTGTGGAAAAAAAACTTTTCGCACTTGTGTTAGTGTTGAAAAACCACTTTTCGCACTTGTGTTGGTGCAGGAAACCACTTTTGCACTTGTATTAGTGTGGATAAACCACTTTTCGCACTTGTGTTAGTGTTGAAAAACCACTTTTCGCACTTGTGTTAGTGTTGAAAAACCACTTTTCGCTCTTGTGTTAGTGTTTAAAAACCACTTTTCGCACTTGTGTTAGTGTTGAAAAACCACTTTTCGCACTTGTGTTCGTGTTGAAAAACCACTTTTCACACTTGTGTTCGTGTTGAAAAACCACTTTTCACACTTGTGTTAGTGTTGAAAAACCACTTTTCGCACTTGTGTTGGTGCCGGAAACCACTTTTGCACTTGTATTAGTGTGGAGAAAACACTTTTCGCACTTGTGTTAGTGTTGAAAAACCACTTTTCGCACTTGTGTTGGTGCAGGAAACCACTTTTCGCACTTGTGTTAGTGTTGAAAAACCACTTTTTGCACTTGTGTTGGTGTTGAAAAACCACTTTTCGCACTTGTGTTGGTGCAGGAAACCACTTTTGCACTTGTATTAGTGTGGAAAAACCACTTTTCGCACTTGTGTTAGTGTTGAAAAACCACTTTTCGCACTTGTGTTAGTGTTGAAAAACCACTTTTCGCACTTGTGTTGGTGCAGGAAACCACTTTTTCACTTGTATTAGTGTGGAAAACACACTTTTCGCACTTGTGTTAGTGTTGAAAAACCACTTTTCGCACTTGTGTTAGTGTTGAAAAACCACTTTTCGCCCTTGTGTTGGTGCAGGAAACCACTTTTGCACTTGTATTAGTGTGGAAAAAACACTTTTTGCACTTGTGATAGTGTTGAAAAACCACTTTTCGCACTTGTGTTAGTGTTGAAAAACCACTTTTCGCACTTGTGTTGGTGCAGGAAACCACTTTTGCACTTGTATTAGTGTGGACAAAACACTTTTCGCACTTGTGTTAGTGTTGAAAAACCACTATTCGCACTTGTGTTAGTGTTGAAAAACCACTTTTCGCACTTGTATTGGTGCAGGAAACCACTTTTGCACTTGTATTAGTGTGGAAAAACACTTTTTGCACTTGTGATAGTGTTGAAAAACCACTTTTTGCACTTGTGTTAGTGTTGAAAAACCACTTTTCGCACTTGTGTTGGTGCAGGAAACCACTTTTGCACTTGTATTAGTGTGGAAAAACCACTTTTCGTACTTGTGTTATTGTTGAAAAACCACTTTTCGCACTTGTGTTAGTGTTGAAAAACCACTTTTCGCACGTGTTGGTGCGGGAAACCACTTTTGCACTTGTATTAGTGTGGAAAAATCACTTTTGCACTTGTATTAGTGTGGAAAAACCACTTTTCACACTTGTGTTAGTGTTGAAAAACCACTTTTCGCACTTGTGTTAGTGTTGAAAAACCACTTTTCGCACTTGTGTTGGTGCAGGAAACCACTTTTGCACTTGTATTAGTGTGGAAAAACCACTTTTCGCACTTGTTTTAGTGTTGAAAAACCACTTTTCGCACTTGTGTTAGTGTTGAAAAACCACTTTTCGCACTTGTGTTGGTGCAGGAAACCACTTTTCGCACTTGTGTTAGTGTTGAAAAACCACTTTTCGCACTTGTGTTCGTGTTGAAAAACCACTTTTCGCACTTGTGTTGGTGCAGGAAACCACTTTTGCACTTGTATTAGTGTGGAAAAAACACTTTTCGCACTTGTGTTAGTGTTGAAAAACCACTTTTCGCACTTGTGTTAGTGTTGAAAAACCACTTTTCGCACTTGTGTTAGTGTTGAAAAACCACTTTGCGCACTTGTGTTAGTGTTGAAAAACCACTTTTCGCACTTGTGTTGGTGCAGGAAACCACTTTTGCACTTGTATTAGTGTGGAAAAAACACTTATTGCACTTGTGATAGTGTTGAAAAACCACTTTTCGCACTTGTGTTGGCGTTGAAAAACCACTTTTTGCACTTGTGTTGGTGCAGGAAACCACTTTTGCACTTGTATTAGTGTGGAAAAAACACTTTTTGCACTTGTGTTAGTGTTGAAAAACCACTTTTCGCACTTGTGTTAGTGTTGAAAAACCACTTTTCGCACTTGTGTTGGTGCAGGAAACCACTTTTTCACTTGTATTAGTGTGGAAAACACACTTTTCGCACTTGTGTTAGTGTTGAAAAACCACTTTTCGCACTTGTGTTAGTGTTGAAAAACCACTTTTCGCACTTGTGTTGGTGCAGGAAACCACTTTTGCACTTGTATTAGTGTGGAAAAAACACTTTTTGCACTTGTGATAGTGTTGAAAAACCACTTTTCGCACTTGTGTTAGTGTTGAAAAACCACTTTTCGCACTTGTGTTGGTGCAGGAAACCACTTTTGCACTTGTATTAGTGTGGAAAAACCACTTTTCGCACTTGTGTTAGTGTTGAAAAACCACTTTTCGCACTTGTGTTGGTGCAGGAAACCACTTTTGCACTTGTATTAGTGTGGATAAACCACTTTTCGCACTTGTGTTAGTGTTGAAAAACCACTTTTCGCACTTGTGTTAGTGTTGAAAAACCACTTTTCGCTCTTGTGTTAGTGTTTAAAAACCACTTTTCGCACTTGTGTTAGTGTTGAAAAACCACTTTTCGCACTTGTGTTCGTGTTGAAAAACCACTTTTCGCACTTGTGTTAGTGTTGAAAAACCACTTTTCACACTTGTGTTAGTGTTGAAAAACCACTTTTCGCACTTGTGTTGGTGCCGGAAACCACTTTTGCACTTGTATTAGTGTGGAGAAAACACTTTTCGCACTTGTGTTAGTGTTGAAAAACCACTTTTCGCACTTGTGTTGGTGCAGGAAACCACTTTTCGCACTTGTGTTAGTGTTGAAAAACCACTTTTTGCACTTGTGTTGGTGTTGAAAAACCACTTTTCGCACTTGTGTTGGTGCAGGAAACCACTTTTGCACTTGTATTAGTGTGGAAAAACCACTTTTCGCACTTGTGTTAGTGTTGAAAAACCACTTTTCGCACTTGTGTTAGTGTTGAAAAACCACTTTTCGCACTTGTGTTGGTGCAGGAAACCACTTTTTCACTTGTATTAGTGTGGAAAACACACTTTTCGCACTTGTGTTAGTGTTGAAAAACCACTTTTCGCACTTGTGTTAGTGTTGAAAAACCACTTTTCGCACTTGTGTTGGTGCAGGAAACCACTTTTGCACTTGTATTAGTGTGGAAAAAACACTTTTTGCACTTGTGATAGTGTTGAAAAACCACTTTTCGCACTTGTGTTAGTGTTGAAAAACCACTTTTCGCACTTGTGTTGGTGCAGGAAACCACTTTTGCACTTGTATTAGTGTGGACAAAACACTTTTCGCACTTGTGTTAGTGTTGAAAAACCACTTTTCGCACTTGTGTTAGTGTTGAAAAACCACTTTTCGCACGTGTTGGTGCGGGAAACCACTTTTGCACTTGTATTAGTGTGGAAAAACCACTTTTGCACTTGTATTAGTGTGGAAAAACCACTTTTCACACTTGTGTTAGTGTTGAAAAACCACTTTTCGCACTTGTGTTAGTGTTGAAAAACCACTTTTCGCACTTGTGTTGGTGCAGGAAACCACTTTTGCACTTGTATTAGTGTGGAAAAACCACTTTTCGCACTTGTTTTAGTGTTGAAAAACCACTTTTCGCACTTGTGTTAGTGTTGAAAAACCACTTTTCGCACTTGTGTTGGTGCAGGAAACCACTTTTCGCACTTGTGTTAGTGTTGAAAAACCACTTTTCGCACTTGTGTTCGTGTTGAAAAACCACTTTTCGCACTTGTGTTGGTGCAGGAAACCACTTTTGCACTTGTATTAGTGTGGAAAAAACACTTTTCGCACTTGTGTTAGTGTTGAAAAACCACTTTTCGCACTTGTGTTAGTGTTGAAAAACCACTTTTCGCACTTGTGTTAGTGTTGAAAAACCACTTTGCGCACTTGTGTTAGTGTTGAAAAACCACTTTTCGCACTTGTGTTGGTGCAGGAAACCACTTTTGCACTTGTATTATTGTGGAAAAAACACTTATTGCACTTGTGATAGTGTTGAAAAACCACTTTCGCACTTGTGTTAGTGTTGAAAAACCACTTTTCGCACTTGTGTTGGTGCAGGAAACCACTTTTGCACGTGTATTAGTGTGGAAAAACCACTTTTCGCACTTGTGTTAGTGTTGAAAAACCACTTTTCGCACTTGTGTTAGTGTTGAAAAACCACTTTTCGCACTTGTGTTGGCGTTGAAAAACCACTTTTTGCACTTGTGTTGGTGCAGGAAACCACTTTTGCACTTGTATTAGTGTGGAAAAACCACTTTTCGCACTTGTGTTAGTGTTGAAAAACCACTTTTCGCACTTGTGTTAGTGTTGAAAAACCACTTTTCGCACTTGTGTTGGTGCAGGAAACCACTTTTTCACTTGTATTAGTGTGGAAAACACACTTTTCGCACTTGTGTTAGTGTTGAAAAACCACTTTTCGCACTTGTGTTAGTGTTGAAAAACCACTTTTCGCACTTGTGTTGGTGCAGGAAACCACTTTTGCACTTGTATTAGTGTGGAAAAAACACTTTTTGCACTTGTGATAGTGTTGAAAAACCACTTTTCGCACTTGTGTTAGTGTTGAAAAACCACTTTTCGCACTTGTGTTGGTGCAGGAAACCACTTTTGCACTTGTATTAGTGTGGAAAAACCACTTTTCGCACTTGTGTTAGTGTTGAAAAACCACTTTTCGCACTTGTGTTAGTGTTGAAAAACCACTTTTTGCACTTGTGTTGGTGCAGGAAACCACTTTTGCACTTGTATTAGTGTGGAAAAAACACTTTTCGCACTTGTGTTAGTGTTGAAAAACCACTTTTCGCACTTGTGTTAGTGTTGAAAAACCACTTTTCGCACTTGTGTTGGTGCAGGAAACCACTTTTTCACTTGTATTAGTGTGGAAAACACACTTTTCGCACTTGTGTTAGTGTTGAAAAACCACTTTTCGCACTTGTGTTAGTGTTGAAAAACCACTTTTCGCACTTGTGTTGGTGCAGGAAACCACTTTTGCACTTGTATTAGTGTGGAAAAAACACTTTTTGCACTTGTGATAGTGTTGAAAAACCACTTTTCGCACTTGTGTTAGTGTTGAAAAACCACTTTTCGCACTTGTGTTGGTGCAGGAAACCACTTTTGCACTTGTATTAGTGTGGACAAAACACTTTTCGCACTTGTGTTAGTGTTGAAAAACCACTTTTCGCACTTGTGTTAGTGTTGAAAAACCACTTTTGCACGTGTTGGTGCGGGAAACCACTTTTGCACTTGTATTAGTGTGGAAAAACCACTTTTGCACTTGTATTAGTGTGGAAAAACCACTTTTCACACTTGTGTTAGTGTTGAAAAACCACTTTTCGCACTTGTGTTAGTGTTGAAAAACCACTTTTCGCACTTGTGTTGGTGCAGGAAACCACTTTTGCACTTGTATTAGTGTGGAAAAACCACTTTTCGCACTTGTTTTAGTGTTGAAAAACCACTTTTCGCACTTGTGTTAGTGTTGAAAAACCACTTTTCGCACTTGTGTTGGTGCAGGAAACCACTTTTCGCACTTGTGTTAGTGTTGAAAAACCACTTTTCGCACTTGTGTTCGTGTTGAAAAACCACTTTTCGCACTTGTGTTGGTGCAGGAAACCACTTTTGCACTTGTATTAGTGTGGAAAAAACACTTTTCGCACTTGTGTTAGTGTTGAAAAACCACTTTTCGCACTTGTGTTAGTGTTGAAAAACCACTTTTCGCACTTGTGTTAGTGTTGAAAAACCACTTTGCGCACTTGTGTTAGTGTTGAAAAACCACTTTTCGCACTTGTGTTGGTGCAGGAAACCACTTTTGCACTTGTATTGGTGTGGAAAAAACACTTATTGCACTTGTGATAGTGTTGAAAAACCACTTTCGCACTTGTGTTAGTGTTGAAAAACCACTTTTCGCACTTGTGTTGGTGCAGGAAACCACTTTTGCACTTGTATTAGTGTGGAAAAACCACTTTTCGCACTTGTGTTAGTGTTGAAAAACCACTTTTCGCACTTGTGTTAGTGTTGAAAAACCACTTTTCGCACTTGTGTTGGCGTTGAAAAACCACTTTTTGCACTTGTGTTGGTGCAGGAAACCACTTTTGCACTTGTATTAGTGTGGAAAAACCACTTTTCGCACTTATGTTAGTGTTGAAAAACCACTTTTCGCACTTGTGTTAGTGTTGAAAAACCACTTTTCGCACTTGTGTTGGTGCAGGAAACCACTTTTTCACTTGTATTAGTGTGGAAAACACACTTTTCGCACTTGTGTTAGTGTTGAAAAACCACTTTTCGCACTTGTGTTAGTGTTGAAAAACCACTTTTCGCACTTGTGTTGGTGCAGGAAACCACTTTTGCACTTGTATTAGTGTGGAAAAAACACTTTTTGCACTTGTGATAGTGTTGAAAAACCACTTTTCGCACTTGTGTTAGTGTTGAAAAACCACTTTTCGCACTTGTGTTGGTGCAGGAAACCACTTTTGCACTTGTATTAGTGTGGAAAAACCACTTTTCGCACTTGTGTTAGTGTTGAAAAACCACTTTTCGCACTTGTGTTAGTGTTGAAAAACCACTTTTTGCACTCGTGTTGGTGCAGGAAACCACTTTTGCACTTGTATTAGTGTGGAAAAAACACTTTTCGCACTTGTGTTAGTGTTGAAAAACCACTTTTCGCACTTGTGTTAGTGTTGAAAAACCACTTTTCGCACTTGTGTTAGTGTTGAAAAACCACTTTTCGCACTTGTGTTGGTGCAGGAAACCACTTTTGCACTTGTATTAGTGTGGAAAAAACACTTTTCGCACTTGTGTTAGTGTTGAAAAACCACTTTTCGCACTTGTGTTAGTGTTGAAAAACCACTTTTCGCACTTGTGTTAGTGTTTAAAAACCACTTTGCGCACTTGTGTTTGTGTTGAAAAACCACTTTTCGCACTTGTGTTGGTGCAGGAAACCACTTTTGCACTTGTATTGGTGTGGAAAAAACACTTATTGCACTTGTGATAGTGTTGAAAAACCACTTTTCGCACTTGTGTTAGTGTTGAAAAACCACTTTTCGCACTTGTGTTGGTGCAGGAAACCACTTTTGCACTTGTATTAGTGTGGAAAAACCACTTTTCGTACTTGTGTTAGTGTTGAAAAACCACTTTTCGCACTTGTGTTAGTGTTGATAAACCACTTTTCGCACTTGTGTTGGTGCAGGAAACCACTTTTGCACTTGTATTAGTGTGGAAAAACCACTTTTGCACTTGTATTAGTGTGGAAAAACCACTTTTCGCACTTGTGTTAGTGTTGAAAAACCACTTTTCGCACTTGTGTTGGTGCAGGAAACCACTTTTGCACTTGTATTAGTGTGGAAAAACCACTTTTCGCACTTGTTTTAGTGTTGAAAAACCACTTTTCGCACTTGTGTTAGTGTTGAAAAACCACTTTTCGCACTTGTGTTGGTGCAGGAAACCACTTTTCGCACTTGTGTTAGTGTTGAAAAACCACTTTTCGCACTTGTGTTCGTGTTGAAAAACCACTTTTCGCACTTGTGTTGGTGCAGGAAACCACTTTTGCACTTGTATTAGTGTGGAAAAAACACTTTTCGCACTTGTGTTAGTGTTGAAAAACCACTTTTCGCACTTGTGTTAGTGTTGAAAAACCACTTTTCGCACTTGTGTTAGTGTTGAAAAACCACTTTGCGCACTTGTGTTAGTGTTGAAAAACCACTTTTCGCACTTGTGTTGGTGCAGGAAACCACTTTTGCACTTGTATTATTGTGGAAAAAACACTTATTGCACTTGTGATAGTGTTGAAAAACCACTTTCGCACTTGTGTTAGTGTTGAAAAACCAATTTTCGCACTTGTGTTGGTGCAGGAAACCACTTTTGCACTTGTATTAGTGTGGAAAAACCACTTTTCGCACTTGTGTTAGTGTTGAAAAACCACTTTTCGCACTTGTGTTAGTGTTGAAAAACCACTTTTCGCACTTGCGTTGGCGTTGAAAAACCACTTTTTGCACTTGTGTTGGTGCAGGAAACCACTTTTGCACTTGTATTAGTGTGGAAAAACCACTTTTCGCACTTGTGTTAGTGTTGAAAAACCACTTTTCGCACTTGTGTTAGTGTTGAAAAACCACTTTTCGCACTTGTGTTGGTGCAGGAAACCACTTTTTCACTTGTATTAGTGTGGAAAACACACTTTTCGCACTTGTGTTAGTGTTGAAAAACCACTTTTCGCACTTGTGTTAGTGTTGAAAAACCACTTTTCGCACTTGTGTTGGTGCAGGAAACCACTTTTGCACTTGTATTAGTGTGGAAAAAACACTTTTTGCACTTGTGATAGTGTTGAAAAACCACTTTTCGCACTTGTGTTAGTGTTGAAAAACCACTTTTCGCACTTGTGTTGGTGCAGGAAACCACTTTTGCACTTGTATTAGTGTGGAAAAACCACTTTTCGCACTTGTGTTAGTGTTGAAAAACCACTTTTCGCACTTGTGTTAGTGTTGAAAAACCACTTTTTGCACTTGTGTTGGTGCAGGAAACCACTTTTGCACTTGTATTAGTGTGGAAAAAACACTTTTCGCACTTGTGTTAGTGTTGAAAAACCACTTTTCGCACTTGTGTTAGTGTTGAAAAACCACTTTTCGCACTTGTGTTGGTGCAGGAAACCACTTTTTCACTTGTATTAGTGTGGAAAACACACTTTTCGCACTTGTGTTAGTGTTGAAAAACCACTTTTCGCACTTGTGTTAGTGTTGAAAAACCACTTTTCGCACTTGTGTTGGTGCAGGAAACCACTTTTGCACTTGTATTAGTGTGGAAAAAACACTTTTTGCACTTGTGATAGTGTTGAAAAACCACTTTTCGCACTTGTGTTAGTGTTGAAAAACCACTTTTCGCACTTGTGTTGGTGCAGGAAACCACTTTTGCACTTGTATTAGTGTGGACAAAACACTTTTCGCACTTGTGTTAGTGTTGAAAAACCACTTTTCGCACTTGTGTTAGTGTTGAAAAACCACTTTTCGCACGTGTTGGTGCGGGAAACCACTTTTGCACTTGTATTAGTGTGGAAAAACCACTTTTGCACTTGTATTAGTGTGGAAAAACCACTTTTCACACTTGTGTTAGTGTTGAAAAACCACTTTTCGCACTTGTGTTAGTGTTGAAAAACCACTTTTCGCACTTGTGTTGGTGCAGGAAACCACTTTTGCACTTGTATTAGTGTGGAAAAACCACTTTTCGCACTTGTTTTAGTGTTGAAAAACCACTTTTCGCACTTGTGTTAGTGTTGAAAAACCACTTTTCGCACTTGTGTTGGTGCAGGAAACCACTTTTCGCACTTGTGTTAGTGTTGAAAAACCACTTTTCGCACTTGTGTTCGTGTTGAAAAACCACTTTTCGCACTTGTGTTGGTGCAGGAAACCACTTTTGCACTTGTATTAGTGTGGAAAAAACACTTTTCGCACTTGTGTTAGTGTTGAAAAACCACTTTTCGCACTTGTGTTAGTGTTGAAAAACCACTTTTCGCACTTGTGTTAGTGTTGAAAAACCACTTTGCGCACTTGTGTTAGTGTTGAAAAACCACTTTTCGCACTTGTGTTGGTGCAGGAAACCACTTTTGCACTTGTATTAGTGTGGAAAAAACACTTATTGCACTTGTGATAGTGTTGAAAAACCACTTTCGCACTTGTGTTAGTGTTGAAAAACCACTTTTCGCACTTGTGTTGGTGCAGGAAACCACTTTTGCACTTGTATTAGTGTGGAAAAACCACTTTTCGCACTTGTGTTAGTGTTGAAAAACCACTTTTCGCACTTGTGTTAGTGTTGAAAAACCACTTTTCGCACTTGTGTTGGCGTTGAAAAACCACTTTTTGCACTTGTGTTGGTGCAGGAAACCACTTTTGCACTTGTATTAGTGTGGAAAAACCACTTTTCGCACTTATGTTAGTGTTGAAAAACCACTTTTCGCACTTGTGTTAGTGTTGAAAAACCACTTTTCGCACTTGTGTTGGTGCAGGAAACCACTTTTTCACTTGTATTAGTGTGGAAAACACACTTTTCGCACTTGTGTTAGTGTTGAAAAACCACTTTTCGCACTTGTGTTAGTGTTGAAAAACCACTTTTCGCACTTGTGTTGGTGCAGGAAACCACTTTTGCACTTGTATTAGTGTGGAAAAAACACTTTTTGCACTTGTGATAGTGTTGAAAAACCACTTTTCGCACTTGTGTTAGTGTTGAAAAACCACTTTTCGCACTTGTGTTGGTGCAGGAAACCACTTTTGCACTTGTATTAGTGTGGAAAAACCACTTTTCGCACTTGTGTTAGTGTTGAAAAACCACTTTTCGCACTTGTGTTAGTGTTGAAAAACCACTTTTTGCACTCGTGTTGGTGCAGGAAACCACTTTTGCACTTGTATTAGTGTGGAAAAAACACTTTTCGCACTTGTGTTAGTGTTGAAAAACCACTTTTCGCACTTGTGTTAGTGTTGAAAAACCACTTTTCGCACTTGTGTTAGTGTTGAAAAACCACTTTTCGCACTTGTGTTGGTGCAGGAAACCACTTTTGCACTTGTATTAGTGTGGAAAAAACACTTTTCGCACTTGTGTTAGTGTTGAAAAACCACTTTTCGCACTTGTGTTAGTGTTGAAAAACCACTTTTCGCACTTGTGTTAGTGTTTAAAAACCACTTTGCGCACTTGTGTTTGTGTTGAAAAACCACTTTTCGCACTTGTGTTGGTGCAGGAAACCACTTTTGCACTTGTATTGGTGTGGAAAAAACACTTATTGCACTTGTGATAGTGTTGAAAAACCACTTTTCGCACTTGTGTTAGTGTTGAAAAACCACTTTTCGCACTTGTGTTGGTGCAGGAAACCACTTTTGCACTTGTATTAGTGTGGAAAAACCACTTTTCGTACTTGTGTTAGTGTTGAAAAACCACTTTTCGCACTTGTGTTAGTGTTGATAAACCACTTTTCGCACTTGTGTTGGTGCAGGAAACCACTTTTGCACTTGTATTAGTGTGGAAAAACCACTTTTGCACTTGTATTAGTGTGGAAAAACCACTTTTCGCACTTGTGTTAGTGTTGAAAAACCACTTTTCGCACTTGTGTTAGTGTTGAAAAACCACTTTTCGCACTTGTGTTAGTGTTGAAAAACCACTTTTCGCACTTGTGTTGGTGCAGGAAACCACTTTTGCACTTGTATTAGTGTGGAAAAACCACTTTTCGCACTTGTGTTAGTGTTGAAAAACCACTTTTCGCACTTGTGTTGGTGCAGGAAACCACTTTTGCACTTGTATTAGTGTGGATAAACCACTTTTCGCACTTGTGTTAGTGTTGAAAAACCACTTTTCGCACTTGTGTTAGTGTTGAAAAACCACTTTTCGCTCTTGTGTTAGTGTTTAAAAACCACTTTTCGCACTTGTGTTAGTGTTGAAAAACCACTTTTCGCACTTGTGTTCGTGTTGAAAAACCACTTTTCGCACTTGTGTTAGTGTTGAAAAACCACTTTTCACACTTGTGTTAGTGTTGAAAAACCACTTTTCGCACTTGTGTTGGTGCCGGAAACCACTTTTGCACTTGTATTAGTGTGGAGAAAACACTTTTCGCACTTGTGTTATTGTTGAAAAACCACTTTTCGCACTTGTATTAGTGTGGAAAAACCACTTTTCACACTTGTGTTAGTGTTGAAAAACCACTTTTCGCACTTGTGTTAGTGTTGAAAAACCACTTTTCGCACTAGTGTTGGTGCAGGAAACCACTTTTGCACTTGTATTAGTGTGGAAAAACCACTTTTCGCACTTGTTTTAGTGTTGAAAAACCACTTTTCGCACTTGTGTTAGTGTTGAAAAACCACTTTTCGCACTTGTGTTGGTGCAGGAAACCACTTTTCGCACTTGTGTTAGTGTTGAAAAACCACTTTTCGCACTTGTGTTCGTGTTGAAAAACCACTTTTCGCACTTGTGTTGGTGCAGGAAACCACTTTTGCACTTGTATTAGTGTGGAAAAAACACTTTTCACACTTGTGTTAGTGTTGAAAAACCACTTTTCACACTTGTGTTAGTGTTGAAAAACCACTTTTCGCACTTGTGTTAGTGTTGAAAAACCACTTTGCGCACTTGTGTTAGTGTTGAAAAACCACTTTTCGCACTTGTGTTGGTGCAGGAAACCACTTTTGCACTTGTATTAGTGTGGAAAAAACACTTATTGCACTTGTGATAGTGTTGAAAAACCACTTTTCGCACTTGTGTTGGCGTTGAAAAACCACTTTTTGCACTTGTGTTGGTGCAGGAAACCACTTTTGCACTTGTATTAGTGTGGAAAAAACACTTTTTGCACTTGTGTTAGTGTTGAAAAACCACTTTTCGCACTTGTGTTAGTGTTGAAAAACCACTTTTCGCACTTGTGTTGGTGCAGGAAACCACTTTTTCACTTGTATTAGTGTGGAAAACACACTTTTCGCACTTGTGTTAGTGTTGAAAAACCACTTTTCGCACTTGTGTTAGTGTTGAAAAACCACTTTTCGCACTTGTGTTGGTGCAGGAAACCACTTTTGCACTTGTATTAGTGTGGAAAAAACACTTTTTGCACTTGTGATAGTGTTGAAAAACCACTTTTCGCACTTGTGTTAGTGTTGAAAACCCACTTTTCGCACTTGTGTTGGTGCAGGAAACCACTTTTGCACTTGTATTAGTGTGGAAAAACCACTTTTCGCACTTGTGTTAGTGTTGAAAAACCACTTTTCGCACTTGTGTTGGTGCAGGAAACCACTTTTGCACTTGTATTAGTGTGGATAAACCACTTTTCGCACTTGTGTTAGTGTTGAAAAACCACTTTTCGCACTTGTGTTAGTGTTGAAAAACCACTTTTCGCTCTTGTGTTAGTGTTTAAAAACCACTTTTCGCACTTGTGTTAGTGTTGAAAAACCACTTTTCGCACTTGTGTTTGTGTTGAAAAACCACTTTTCGCACTTGTGTTAGTGTTGAAAAACCACTTTTCACACTTGTGTTAGTGTTGAAAAACCACTTTTCGCACTTGTGTTGGTGCCGGAAACCACTTTTGCACTTGTATTAGTGTGGAGAAAACACTTTTCGCACTTGTATTAGTGTTGAAAAACCACTTTTCGCACTTGTGTTGGTGCAGGAAACCACTTTTCGCACTTGTGTTAGTGTTGAAAAACCACTTTTTGCACTTGTGTTGGTGTTGAAAAACCACTTTTCGCACTTGTGTTGGTGCAGGAAACCACTTTTGCACTTGTATTAGTGTGGAAAAACCACTTTTCGCACTTGTGTTAGTGTTGAAAAACCACTTTTCGCACTTGTGTTAGTGTTGAAAAACCACTTTTCGCACTTGTGTTGGTGCAGGAAACCACTTTTTCACTTGTATTAGTGTGGAAAACACACTTTTCGCACTTGTGTTAGTGTTGAAAAACCACTTTTCGCACTTGTGTTAGTGTTGAAAAACCACTTTTCGCACTTGTGTTGGTGCAGGAAACCACTTTTGCACTTGTATTAGTGTGGAAAAAACACTTTTTGCACTTGTGATAGTGTTGAAAAACCACTTTTCGCACTTGTGTTAGTGTTGAAAAACCACTTTTCGCACTTGTGTTGGTGCAGGAAACCACTTTTGCACTTGTATTAGTGTGGACAAAACACTTTTCGCACTTGTGTTAGTGTTGAAAAACCACTTTTCGCACTTGTGTTAGTGTTGAAAAACCACTTTTCGCACGTGTTGGTGCGGGAAACCACTTTTGCACTTGTATTAGTGTGGAAAAACCACTTTTGCACTTGTATTAGTGTGGAAAAACCACTTTTCACACTTGTGTTAGTGTTGAAAAACCACTTTTCGCACTTGTGTTAGTGTTGAAAAACCACTTTTCGCATTTGTTTTGGTGCAGGAAACCACTTTTGCACTTGTATTAGTGTGGAAAAACCACTTTTCGCACTTGTTTTAGTGTTGAAAAACCACTTTTCGCACTTGTGTTAGTGTTGAAAAACCACTTTTCGCACTTGTGTTGGTGCAGGAAACCACTTTTCGCACTTGTGTTAGTGTTGAAAAACCACTTTTCGCACTTGTGTTCGTGTTGAAAAACCACTTTTCGCACTTGTGTTGGTGCAGGAAACCACTTTTGCACTTGTATTAGTGTGGAAAAAACACTTTTCGCACTTGTGTTAGTGTTGAAAAACCACTTTTCGCACTTGTGTTAGTGTTGAAAAACCACTTTTCGCACTTGTGTTAGTGTTGAAAAACCACTTTGCGCACTTGTGTTAGTGTTGAAAAACCACTTTTCGCACTTGTGTTGGTGCAGGAAACCACTTTGCACTTGTATTAGTGTGGAAAAAACACTTATTGCACTTGTGATAGTGTTGAAAAACCACTTTCGCACTTGTGTTAGTGTTGAAAAACCACTTTTCGCACTTGTGTTGGTGCAGGAAACCACTTTTGCACTTGTATTAGTGTGGAAAAACCACTTTTCGCACTTGTGTTAGTGTTGAAAAACCACTTTTCGCACTTGTGTTAGTGTTGAAAAACCACTTTTCGCACTTGTGTTGGCGTTGAAAAACCACTTTTTGCACTTGTGTTGGTGCAGGAAACCACTTTTGCACTTGTATTAGTGTGGAAAAACCACTTTTCGCACTTGTGTTAGTGTTGAAAAACCACTTTTCGCACTTGTGTTAGTGTTGAAAAACCAATTTTCGCACTTGTGTTGGTGCAGGAAACCACTTTTTCACTTGTATTAGTGTGGAAAACACACTTTTCGCACTTGTGTCAGTGTTGAAAAACCACTTTTCGCACTTGTGTTAGTGTTGAAAAACCACTTTTCGCACTTGTGTTGGTGCAGGAAACCACTTTTGCACTTGTATTAGTGTGGAAAAAACACTTTTTGCACTTGTGATAGTGTTGAAAAACCACTTTTCGCACTTGTGTTAGTGTTGAAAAACCACTTTTAGCACTTGTGTTGGTGCAGGAAACCACTTTTGCACTTGTATTAGTGTGGAAAAACCACTTTTCGCACTTGTGTTAGTGTTGAAAAACCACTTTTCGCACTTGTGTTAGTGTTGAAAAACCACTTTTTGCACTTGTGTTGGTGCAGGAAACCACTTTTGCACTTGTATTAGTGTGGAAAAAACACTTTTCGCACTTGTGTTAGTGTTGAAAAACAACTTTTCGCACTTGTGTTAGTGTTGAAAAACCACTTTTCGCACTTGTGTTAGTGTTGAAAAACCACTTTTCGCACTTGTGTTGGTGCAGGAAACCACTTTTGCACTTGTATTAGTGTGGAAAAAACACTTTTCGCACTTGTGTTAGTGTTGAAAAACCACTTTTCGCACTTGTGTTAGTGTTGAAAAACCACTTTTCGCACTTGTGTTAGTGTTTAAAAACCACTTTGCGCACTTGTGTTTGTGTTGAAAAACCACTTTTCGCACTTGTGTTGGTGCAGGAAACCACTTTTGCACTTGTATTGGTGTGGAAAAAACACTTATTGCACTTGTGATAGTGTTGAAAAACCACTTTTCGCACTTGTGTTAGTGTTGAAAAACCACTTTTCGCACTTGTGTTGGTGCAGGAAACCACTTTTGCACTTGTATTAGTGTGGAAAAACCACTTTTCGTACTTGTGTTAGTGTTGAAAAACCACTTTTCGCACTTGTGTTAGTGTTGATAAACCACTTTTCGCACTTGTGTTGGTGCAGGAAACCACTTTTGCACTTGTATTAGTGTGGAAAAACCACTTTTGCACTTGTATTAGTGTGGAAAAACCACTTTTCGCACTTGTGTTAGTGTTGAAAAACCACTTTTCGCACTTGTGTTAGTGTTGAAAAACCACTTTTCGCACTTGTGTTAGTGTTGAAAAACCACTTTTCGCACTTGTGTTGGTGCAGGAAACCACTTTTGCACTTGTATTAGTGTGGAAAAACCACTTTTCGCACTTGTGTTAGTGTTGAAAAACCACTTTTCGCACTTGTGTTGGTGCAGGAAACCACTTTTGCACTTGTATTAGTGTGGATAAACCACTTTTCGCACTTGTGTTAGTGTTGAAAAACCACTTTTCGCACTTGTGTTAGTGTTGAAAAACCACTTTTCGCTCTTGTGTTAGTGTTTAAAAACCACTTTTCGCACTTGTGTTAGTGTTGAAAAACCACTTTTCGCACTTGTGTTCGTGTTGAAAAACCACTTTTCGCACTTGTGTTAGTGTTGAAAAACCACTTTTCACACTTGTGTTAGTGTTGAAAAACCACTTTTCACACTTGTGTTAGTGTTGAAAAACCACTTTTCGCACTTGTGTTGGTGCCGGAAACCACTTTTGCACTTGTATTAGTGTGGAGAAAACACTTTTCGCACTTGTGTTATTGTTGAAAAACCACTTTTCGCACTTGTGTTAGTGTTGAAAAACCACTTTTCGCACTTGTGTTAGGGTTGAAAAACCACTTTTCGCACTTGTGTTAGTGTTGAAAAACCACTTTTCGCACTTGTGTTAGGGTTGAAAAACCACTTTTCGCACTTGTGTTAGTGTTGAAAAACCACTTTTTGCACTTGTGTTGGTGCAGGAAACCACTTTTGCACTTGTATTAGTGTGGAAAAACCACTTTTCGCACTTGTGTTAGTGTTGAAAAACCACTTTTCGCACTTGTGTTAGTGTTGAAAAACCACTTTTTGCACTTGTGTTGGTGCAGGAAACCACTTTTGCACTTGTATTAGTGTGGAAAAACCACTTTTCGCACTTGTGTTAGTGTTGAAAAACCACTTTTCGCACTTGTGTTAGTGTTGAAAAACCACTTTTTGCACATGTGTTGGTGCAGGAAACCACTTTTGCACTTGTATTAGTGTGGAAAAACCACTTTTGCACTTGTATTAGTGTGGAAAAACAACTTTTCACACTTGTGTTAGTGTTGAAAAACCACTTTTCGCACTTGTGTTAGTGTTGAAAAACCACTTTTCGCACTTGTGTTGGTGCAGGAAACCACTTTTGCACTTGTATTAGTGTGGAAAAACCACTTTTCGCACTTGTGTTAGTGTTGAAAAACCACTTTTCGCACTTGTGTTAGTGTTGAAAAACCACTTTTCGCACTTGTGTTGGTGCAGGAAACCACTTTTGGCACTTGTGTTAGTGTTGAAAAACCACTTTTCGCGCTTGTGATAGTGTTGAAAAACCACTTTCGCACTTGTGTTAGTGTTGAAAAACCACTTTTCGCACTTGTGTTGGTGCAGGAAACCACTTTTGCACTTGTATTAGTGTGGAAAAACCACTTTTCGCACTTGTGTTAGTGTTGAAAAACCACTTTTCGCACTTGTGTTAGTGTTGAAAAACCACTTTTCACACTTGTGTTGGTGTTGAAAAACCACTTTTCGCACTTGTGTTGGTGCAGGAAACCACTTTTGCACTTGTATTAGTGTGGAAAAACCACTTTTAGCACTTGTGTTAGTGTTGAAAAACCACTTTTCGCACTTGTGTTAGTGTTGAAAAACCACTTTTTGCACTTGTGTTGGTGCAGGAAACCACTTTTTCACTTGTATTAGTGTGGAAAACACACTTTTCGCACTTGTGTTAGTGTTGAAAAACCACTTTTCGCACTTGTGTTAGTGTTGAAAAACCACTTTTCGCACTTGTGTTGGTGCAGGAAACCACTTTTGCACTTGTATTGGTGTGGAAAAAACACTTTTTGCACTTGTGATAGTGTTGAAAAACCACTTTTCGCACTTGTGTTAGTGTTGCAAAACCACTTTTCGCACTTGTGTTGGTGCAGGAAACCACTTTTGCACTTGTATTAGTGTGGAAAAACCACTTTTCGCACTTGTGTTAGTGTTGAAAAACCACTTTTCGCACTTGTGTTAGTGTTGAAAAACCACTTTTTGCACTTGTGTTGGTGCAGGAAACCACTTTTGCACTTGTATTAGTGTGGAAAAAACACTTTTCGCACTTGTGTTAGTGTTGAAAAACCACTTTTCGCACTTGTGTTAGTGTTGAGAAACCACTTTTCGCACTTGTGTTAGTGTTGAAAAACCACTTTGCGCACTTGTGTTAGTGTTGAAAAACCACTTTTCGCACTTGTGTTGGTGCAGGAAACCACTTTTGCACTTGTATTAGTGTGGAAAAAACACTTTTCGCACTTGTGTTAGTGTTGAAAAACCACTTTTCGCACTTGTGTTAGTGTTGAAAAACCACTTTTCGCACTTGTGTTAGTGTTTAAAAACCACTTTGCGCACTTGTGTTTGTGTTGAAAAACCACTTTTCGCACTTGTGTTGGTGCAGGAAACCACTTTTCGCACTTGTGTTAGTGTTGAAAAACCACTTTTTGCACTTGTGTTGGTGTTGAAAAACCACTTTTCGCACTTGTGTTGGTGCAGGAAACCACTTTTGCACTTGTATTAGTGTGGAGAAACCACTTTTCGCACTTGTGTTAGTGTTGAAAAACCACTTTTCGCACTTGTGTTAGTGTTGAAAAACCACTTTTCGCACTTGTGTTGGTGCAGGAAACCACTTTTCGCACTTGTGTTAGTGTTGAAAAACCACTTTTTGCACTTGTGTTGGTGTTGAAAAACCACTTTTCGCACTTGTGTTGGTGCAGGAAACCACTTTTGCACTTGTATTAGTGTGGAAAAACCACTTTTCGCACTTGTGTTAGTGTTGAAAAACCACTTTTCGCACTTGTGTTAGTGTTGAAAAACCACTTTTCGCACTTGTGTTGGTGCAGGAAACCACTTTTTCACTTGTATTAGTGTGGAAAACACACTTTTCGCACTTGTGTTAGTGTTGAAAAACCACTTTTCGCACTTGTGTTAGTGTTGAAAAACCACTTTTCGCACTTGTGTTGGTGCAGGAAACCACTTTTGCACTTGTATTAGTGTGGAAAAAACACTTTTTGCACTTGTGATAGTGTTGAAAAACCACTTTTCGCACTTGTGTTAGTGTTGAAAAACCACTTTTCGCACTTGTGTTGGTGCAGGAAACCACTTTTGCACTTGTATTAGTGTGGACAAAACACTTTTCGCACTTGTGTTAGTGTTGAAAAACCACTTTTCGCACTTGTGTTAGTGTTGAAAAACCACTTTTCGCACGTGTTGGTGCGGGAAACCACTTTTGCACTTGTATTAGTGTGGAAAAACCACTTTTGCACTTGTATTAGTGTGGAAAAACCACTTTTCACACTTGTGTTAGTGTTGAAAAACCACTTTTCGCACTTGTGTTAGTGTTGAAAAACCACTTTTCGCACTTGTGTTGGTGCAGGAAACCACTTTTGCACTTGTATTAGTGTGGAAAAACCACTTTTCGCACTTGTTTTAGTGTTGAAAAACCACTTTTCGCACTTGTGTTAGTGTTGAAAAACCACTTTTCGCACTTGTGTTGGTGCAGGAAACCACTTTTCGCACTTGTGTTAGTGTTGAAAAACCACTTTTCGCACTTGTGTTCGTGTTGAAAAACCACTTTTCGCACTTGTGTTGGTGCAGGAAACCACTTTTGCACTTGTATTAGTGTGGAAAAAACACTTTTCGCACTTGTGTTAGTGTTGAAAAACCACTTTTCGCACTTGTGTTAGTGTTGAAAAACCACTTTTCGCACTTGTGTTAGTGTTGAAAAACCACTTTGCGCACTTGTGTTAGTGTTGAAAAACCACTTTTCGCACTTGTGTTGGTGCAGGAAACCACTTTTGCACTTGTATTAGTGTGGAAAAAACACTTATTGCACTTGTGATAGTGTTGAAAAACCACTTTCGCACTTGTGTTAGTGTTGAAAAACCACTTTTCGCACTTGTGTTGGTGCAGGAAACCACTTTTGCACTTGTATTAGTGTGGAAAAACCACTTTTCGCACTTGTGTTAGTGTTGAAAAACCACTTTTCGCACTTGTGTTAGTGTTGAAAAACCACTTTTCGCACTTGTGTTGGCGTTGAAAAACCACTTTTTGCACTTGTGTTGGTGCAGGAAACCACTTTTGCACTTGTATTAGTGTGGAAAAACCACTTTTCGCACTTGTGTTAGTGTTGAAAAACCACTTTTCGCACTTGTGTTAGTGTTGAAAAACCACTTTTCGCACTTGTGTTGGTGCAGGAAACCACTTTTTCACTTGTATTAGTGTGGAAAACACACTTTTCGCACTTGTGTTAGTGTTGAAAAACCACTTTTCGCACTTGTGTTAGTGTTGAAAAACCACTTTTCGCACTTGTGTTGGTGCAGGAAACCACTTTTGCACTTGTATTAGTGTGGAAAAAACACTTTTTGCACTTGTGATAGTGTTGAAAAACCACTTTTCGCACTTGTGTTAGTGTTGAAAAACCACTTTTCGCACTTGTGTTGGTGCAGGAAACCACTTTTGCACTTGTATTAGTGTGGAAAAACCACTTTTCGCACTTGTGTTAGTGTTGAAAAACCACTTTTCGCACTTGTGTTAGTGTTGAAAAACCACTTTTTGCACTTGTGTTGGTGCAGGAAACCACTTTTGCACTTGTATTAGTGTGGAAAAAACACTTTTCGCACTTGTGTTAGTGTTGAAAAACCACTTTTCGCACTTGTGTTAGTGTTGAAAAACCACTTTTCGCACTTGTGTTGGTGCAGGAAACCACTTTTTCACTTGTATTAGTGTGGAAAACACACTTTTCGCACTTGTGTTAGTGTTGAAAAACCACTTTTCGCACTTGTGTTAGTGTTGAAAAACCACTTTTCGCACTTGTGTTGGTGCAGGAAACCACTTTTGCACTTGTATTAGTGTGGAAAAAACACTTTTTGCACTTGTGATAGTGTTGAAAAACCACTTTTCGCACTTGTGTTAGTGTTGAAAAACCACTTTTCGCACTTGTGTTGGTGCAGGAAACCACTTTTGCACTTGTATTAGTGTGGACAAAACACTTTTCGCACTTGTGTTAGTGTTGAAAAACCACTTTTCGCACTTGTGTTAGTGTTGAAAAACCACTTTTCGCACGTGTTGGTGCGGGAAACCACTTTTGCACTTGTATTAGTGTGGAAAAACCACTTTTGCACTTGTATTAGTGTGGAAAAACCACTTTTCACACTTGTGTTAGTGTTGAAAAACCACTTTTCGCACTTGTGTTAGTGTTGAAAAACCACTTTTCGCACTTGTGTTGGTGCAGGAAACCACTTTTGCACTTGTATTAGTGTGGAAAAAACACTTTTCGCACTTGTGTTAGTGTTGAAAAACCACTTTTCGCACTTGTGTTAGTGTTGAAAAACCACTTTTCGCACTTGTGTTAGTGTTGAAAAACCACTTTGCGCACTTGTGTTAGTGTTGAAAAACCACTTTTCGCACTTGTGTTGGTGCAGGAAACCACTTTTCGCACTTGTGTTAGTGTTGAAAAACCACTTTTCGCACTTGTGTTCGTGTTGAAAAACCACTTTTCGCACTTGTGTTGGTGCAGGAAACCACTTTTGCACTTGTATTAGTGTGGAAAAAACACTTTTCGCACTTGTGTTAGTGTTGAAAAACCACTTTTCGCACTTGTGTTAGTGTTGAAAAACCACTTTTCGCACTTGTGTTAGTGTTGAAAAACCACTTTGCGCACTTGTGTTAGTGTTGAAAAACCACTTTTCGCACTTGTGTTGGTGCAGGAAACCACTTTTGCACTTGTATTAGTGTGGAAAAAACACTTATTGCACTTGTGATAGTGTTGAAAAACCACTTTCGCACTTGTGTTAGTGTTGAAAAACCACTTTTCGCACTTGTGTTGGTGCAGGAAACCACTTTTGCACTTGTATTAGTGTGGAAAAACCACTTTTCGCACTTGTGTTAGTGTTGAAAAACCACTTTTCGCACTTGTGTTAGTGTTGAAAAACCACTTTTCGCACTTGTGTTGGCGTTGAAAAACCACTTTTTGCACTTGTGTTGGTGCAGGAAACCACTTTTGCACTTGTATTAGTGTGGAAAAACCACTTTTCGCACTTGTGTTAGTGTTGAAAAACCACTTTTCGCACTTGTGTTAGTGTTGAAAAACCACTTTTCGCACTTGTGTTGGTGCAGGAAACCACTTTTTCACTTGTATTAGTGTGGAAAACACACTTTTCGCACTTGTGTTAGTGTTGAAAAACCACTTTTCGCACTTGTGTTAGTGTTGAAAAACCACTTTTCGCACTTGTGTTGGTGCAGGAAACCACTTTTGCACTTGTATTAGTGTGGAAAAAACACTTTTTGCACTTGTGATAGTGTTGAAAAACCACTTTTCGCACTTGTGTTAGTGTTGAAAAACCACTTTTCGCACTTGTGTTGGTGCAGGAAACCACTTTTGCACTTGTATTAGTGTGGAAAAACCACTTTTCGCACTTGTGTTAGTGTTGAAAAACCACTTTTCGCACTTGTGTTAGTGTTGAAAAACCACTTTTTGCACTTGTGTTGGTGCAGGAAACCACTTTTGCACTTGTATTAGTGTGGAAAAAACACTTTTCGCACTTGTGTTAGTGTTGAAAAACCACTTTTCGCACTTGTGTTAGTGTTGAAAAACCACTTTTCGCACTTGTGTTGGTGCAGGAAACCACTTTTTCACTTGTATTAGTGTGGAAAACACACTTTTCGCACTTGTGTTAGTGTTGAAAAACCACTTTTCGCACTTGTGTTAGTGTTGAAAAACCACTTTTCGCACTTGTGTTGGTGCAGGAAACCACTTTTGCACTTGTATTAGTGTGGAAAAAACACTTTTTGCACTTGTGATAGTGTTGAAAAACCACTTTTCGCACTTGTGTTAGTGTTGAAAAACCACTTTTCGCACTTGTGTTGGTGCAGGAAACCACTTTTGCACTTGTATTAGTGTGGACAAAACACTTTTCGCACTTGTGTTAGTGTTGAAAAACCACTTTTCGCACTTGTGTTAGTGTTGAAAAACCACTTTTCGCACGTGTTGGTGCGGGAAACCACTTTTGCACTTGTATTAGTGTGGAAAAACCACTTTTGCACTTGTATTAGTGTGGAAAAACCACTTTCACACTTGTGTTAGTGTTGAAAAACCACTTTTCGCACTTGTGTTAGTGTTGAAAAACCACTTTTCGCACTTGTGTTGGTGCAGGAAACCACTTTTGCACTTGTATTAGTGTGGAAAAACCACTTTTCGCACTTGTTTTAGTGTTGAAAAACCACTTTTCGCACTTGTGTTAGTGTTGAAAAACCACTTTTCGCACTTGTGTTGGTGCAGGAAACCACTTTTCGCACTTGTGTTAGTGTTGAAAAACCACTTTTCGCACTTGTGTTCGTGTTGAAAAACCACTTTTCGCACTTGTGTTGGTGCAGGAAACCACTTTTGCACTTGTATTAGTGTGGAAAAAACACTTTTCGCACTTGTGTTAGTGTTGAAAAACCACTTTTCGCACTTGTGTTAGTGTTGAAAAACCACTTTTCGCACTTGTGTTAGTGTTGAAAAACCACTTTGCGCACTTGTGTTAGTGTTGAAAAACCACTTTTCGCACTTGTGTTGGTGCAGGAAACCACTTTTGCACTTGTATTAGTGTGGAAAAAACACTTATTGCACTTGTGATAGTGTTGAAAAACCACTTTCGCACTTGTGTTAGTGTTGAAAAACCACTTTTCGCACTTGTGTTGGTGCAGGAAACCACTTTTGCACTTGTATTAGTGTGGAAAAACCACTTTTCGCACTTGTGTTAGTGTTGAAAAACCATTTTTCGCACTTGTGTTAGTGTTGAAAAACCACTTTTCGCACTTGTGTTGGCGTTGAAAAACCACTTTTTGCACTTGTGTTGGTGCAGGAAACCACTTTTGCACTTGTATTAGTGTGGAAAAACCACTTTTCGCACTTATGTTAGTGTTGAAAAACCACTTTTCGCACTTGTGTTAGTGTTGAAAAACCACTTTTCGCACTTGTGTTGGTGCAGGAAACCACTTTTTCACTTGTATTAGTGTGGAAAACACACTTTTCGCACTTGTGTTAGTGTTGAAAAACCACTTTTCGCACTTGTGTTAGTGTTGAAAAACCACTTTTCGCACTTGTGTTGGTGCAGGAAACCACTTTTGCACTTGTATTAGTGTGGAAAAAACACTTTTTGCACTTGTGATAGTGTTGAAAAACCACTTTTCGCACTTGTGTTAGTGTTGAAAAACCACTTTTCGCACTTGTGTTGGTGCAGGAAACCACTTTTGCACTTGTATTAGTGTGGAAAAACCACTTTTCGCACTTGTGTTAGTGTTGAAAAACCACTTTTCGCACTTGTGTTAGTGTTGAAAAACCACTTTTTGCACTCGTGTTGGTGCAGGAAACCACTTTTGCACTTGTATTAGTGTGGAAAAAACACTTTTCGCACTTGTGTTAGTGTTGAAAAACCACTTTTCGCACTTGTGTTAGTGTTGAAAAACCACTTTTCGCACTTGTGTTAGTGTTGAAAAACCACTTTTCGCACTTGTGTTGGTGCAGGAAACCACTTTTGCACTTGTATTAGTGTGGAAAAAACACTTTTCGCACTTGTGTTAGTGTTGAAAAACCACTTTTCGCACTTGTGTTAGTGTTGAAAAACCACTTTTCGCACTTGTGTTAGTGTTTAAAAACCACTTTGCGCACTTGTGTTTGTGTTGAAAAACCACTTTTCGCACTTGTGTTGGTGCAGGAAACCACTTTTGCACTTGTATTGGTGTGGAAAAAACACTTATTGCACTTGTGATAGTGTTGAAAAACCACTTTTCGCACTTGTGTTAGTGTTGAAAAACCACTTTTCGCACTTGTGTTGGTGCAGGAAACCACTTTTGCACTTGTATTAGTGTGGAAAAACCACTTTTCGTACTTGTGTTAGTGTTGAAAAACCACTTTTCGCACTTGTGTTAGTGTTGATAAACCACTTTTCGCACTTGTGTTGGTGCAGGAAACCACTTTTGCACTTGTATTAGTGTGGAAAAACCACTTTTGCACTTGTATTAGTGTGGAAAAACCACTTTTCGCACTTGTGTTAGTGTTGAAAAACCACTTTTCGCACTTGTGTTAGTGTTGAAAAACCACTTTTCGCACTTGTGTTAGTGTTGAAAAACCACTTTTCGCACTTGTGTTGGTGCAGGAAACCACTTTTGCACTTGTATTAGTGTGGAAAAACCACTTTTCGCACTTGTGTTAGTGTTGAAAAACCACTTTTCGCACTTGTGTTGGTGCAGGAAACCACTTTTGCACTTGTATTAGTGTGGATAAACCACTTTTCGCACTTGTGTTAGTGTTGAAAAACCACTTTTCGCACTTGTGTTAGTGTTGAAAAACCACTTTTCGCTCTTGTGTTAGTGTTTAAAAACCACTTTTCGCACTTGTGTTAGTGTTGAAAAACCACTTTTCGCACTTGTGTTCGTGTTGAAAAACCACTTTTCGCACTTGTGTTAGTGTTGAAAAACCACTTTTCACACTTGTGTTAGTGTTGAAAAACCACTTTTCGCACTTGTGTTGGTGCCGGAAACCACTTTTGCACTTGTATTAGTGTGGAGAAAACACTTTTCGCACTTGTGTTATTGTTGAAAAACCACTTTTCGCACTTGTATTAGTGTGGAAAAACCACTTTTCACACTTGTGTTAGTGTTGAAAAACCACTTTTCGCACTTGTGTTAGTGTTGAAAAACCACTTTTCGCACTTGTGTTGGTGCAGGAAACCACTTTTGCACTTGTATTAGTGTGGAAAAACCACTTTTCGCACTTGTTTTAGTGTTGAAAAACCACTTTTCGCACTTGTGTTAGTGTTGAAAAACCACTTTTCGCACTTGTGTTGGTGCAGGAAACCACTTTTCGCACTTGTGTTAGTGTTGAAAAACCACTTTTCGCACTTGTGTTCGTGTTGAAAAACCACTTTTCGCACTTGTGTTGGTGCAGGAAACCACTTTTGCACTTGTATTAGTGTGGAAAAAACACTTTTCACACTTGTGTTAGTGTTGAAAAACCACTTTTCACACTTGTGTTAGTGTTGAAAAACCACTTTTCGCACTTGTGTTAGTGTTGAAAAACCACTTTGCGCACTTGTGTTAGTGTTGAAAAACCACTTTTCGCACTTGTGTTGGTGCAGGAAACCACTTTTGCACTTGTATTAGTGTGGAAAAAACACTTATTGCACTTGTGATAGTGTTGAAAAACCACTTTTCGCACTTGTGTTGGCGTTGAAAAACCACTTTTTGCACTTGTGTTGGTGCAGGAAACCACTTTTGCACTTGTATTAGTGTGGAAAAAACACTTTTTGCACTTGTGTTAGTGTTGAAAAACCACTTTTCGCACTTGTGTTAGTGTTGAAAAACCACTTTTCGCACTTGTGTTGGTGCAGGAAACCACTTTTTCACTTGTATTAGTGTGGAAAACACACTTTTCGCACTTGTGTTAGTGTTGAAAAACCACTTTTCGCACTTGTGTTAGTGTTGAAAAACCACTTTTCGCACTTGTGTTGGTGCAGGAAACCACTTTTGCACTTGTATTAGTGTGGAAAAAACACTTTTTGCACTTGTGATAGTGTTGAAAAACCACTTTTCGCACTTGTGTTAGTGTTGAAAAACCACTTTTCGCACTTGTGTTGGTGCAGGAAACCACTTTTGCACTTGTATTAGTGTGGAAAAACCACTTTTCGCACTTGTGTTAGTGTTGAAAAACCACTTTTCGCACTTGTGTTGGTGCAGGAAACCACTTTTGCACTTGTATTAGTGTGGATAAACCACTTTTCGCACTTGTGTTAGTGTTGAAAAACCACTTTTCGCACTTGTGTTAGTGTTGAAAAACCACTTTTCGCTCTTGTGTTAGTGTTTAAAAACCACTTTTCGCACTTGTGTTAGTGTTGAAAAACCACTTTTCGCACTTGTGTTCGTGTTGAAAAACCACTTTTCGCACTTGTGTTAGTGTTGAAAAACCACTTTTCACACTTGTGTTAGTGTTGAAAAACCACTTTTCGCACTTGTGTTGGTGCCGGAAACCACTTTTGCACTTGTATTAGTGTGGAGAAAACACTTTTCGCACTTGTGTTATTGTTGAAAAACCACTTTTCGCACTTGTATTAGTGTGGAAAAACCACTTTTCACACTTGTGTTAGTGTTGAAAAACCACTTTTCGCACTTGTGTTAGTGTTGAAAAACCACTTTTCGCACTTGTGTTGGTGCAGGAAACCACTTTTGCACTTGTATTAGTGTGGAAAAACCACTTTTCGCACTTGTTTTAGTGTTGAAAAACCACTTTTCGCACTTGTGTTAGTGTTGAAAAACCACTTTTCGCACTTGTGTTGGTGCAGGAAACCACTTTTCGCACTTGTGTTTGTGTTGAAAAACCACTTTTCGCACTTGTGTTCGTGTTGAAAAACCACTTTTCGCACTTGTGTTGGTGCAGGAAACCACTTTTGCACTTGTATTAGTGTGGAAAAAACACTTTTCACACTTGTGTTAGTGTTGAAAAACCACTTTTCACACTTGTGTTAGTGTTGAAAAACCACTTTTCGCACTTGTGTTAGTGTTGAAAAACCACTTTGCGCACTTGTGTTAGTGTTGAAAAACCACTTTTCGCACTTGTGTTGGTGCAGGAAACCACTTTTGCACTTGTATTAGTGTGGAAAAAACACTTATTGCACTTGTGATAGTGTTGAAAAACCACTTTTCGCACTTGTGTTGGCGTTGAAAAACCACTTTTTGCACTTGTGTTGGTGCAGGAAACCACTTTTGCACTTGTATTAGTGTGGAAAAAACACTTTTTGCACTTGTGTTAGTGTTGAAAAACCACTTTTCGCACTTGTGTTAGTGTTGAAAAACCACTTTTCGCACTTGTGTTGGTGCAGGAAACCACTTTTTCACTTGTATTAGTGTGGAAAACACACTTTTCGCACTTGTGTTAGTGTTGAAAAACCACTTTTCGCACTTGTGTTAGTGTTGAAAAACCACTTTTCGCACTTGTGTTGGTGCAGGAAACCACTTTTGCACTTGTATTAGTGTGGAAAAAACACTTTTTGCACTTGTGATAGTGTTGAAAAACCACTTTTCGCACTTGTGTTAGTGTTGAAAAACCACTTTTCGCACTTGTGTTGGTGCAGGAAACCACTTTTGCACTTGTATTAGTGTGGAAAAACAACTTTTCGCACTTGTGTTAGTGTTGAAAAACCACTTTTCGCACTTGTGTTAGTGTTGAAAAACCACTTTTTGCACTTGTGTTGGTGCAGGAAACCACTTTTGCACTTGTATTAGTGTGGAAAAAACACTTTTCGCACTTGTGTTAGTGTTGAAAAACCACTTTTCGCACTTGTGTTAGTGTTGAAAAACCACTTTTCGCACTTGTGTTGGTGCAGGAAACCACTTTTTCACTTGTATTAGTGTGGAAAACACACTTTTCGCACTTGTGTTAGTGTTGAAAAACCACTTTTCGCACTTGTGTTAGTGTTGAAAAACCACTTTTCGCACTTGTGTTGGTGCAGGAAACCACTTTTGCACTTGTATTAGTGTGGAAAAAACACTTTTTGCACTTGTGATAGTGTTGAAAAACCACTTTTCGCACTTGTGTTAGTGTTGAAAAACCACTTTTCGCACTTGTGTTGGTGCAGGAAACCACTTTTGCACTTGTATTAGTGTGGACAAAACACTTTTCGCACTTGTGTTAGTGTTGAAAAACCACTTTTCGCACTTGTGTTAGTGTTGAAAAACCACTTTTCGCACGTGTTGGTGCGGGAAACCACTTTTGCACTTGTATTAGTGTGGAAAAACCACTTTTGCACTTGTATTAGTGTGGAAAAACCACTTTTCACACTTGTGTTAGTGTTGAAAAACCACTTTTCGCACTTGTGTTAGTGTTGAAAAACCACTTTTCGCACTTGTGTTGGTGCAGGAAACCACTTTTGCACTTGTATTAGTGTGGAAAAACCACTTTTCGCACTTGTTTTAGTGTTGAAAAACCACTTTTCGCACTTGTGTTAGTGTTGAAAAACCACTTTTCGCACTTGTGTTGGTGCAGGAAACCACTTTTCGCACTTGTGTTAGTGTTGAAAAACCACTTTTCGCACTTGTGTTCGTGTTGAAAAACCACTTTTCGCACTTGTGTTGGTGCAGGAAACCACTTTTGCACTTGTATTAGTGTGGAAAAAACACTTTTCGCACTTGTGTTAGTGTTGAAAAACCACTTTTCGCACTTGTGTTAGTGTTGAAAAACCACTTTTCGCACTTGTGTTAGTGTTGAAAAACCACTTTGCGCACTTGTGTTAGTGTTGAAAAACCACTTTTCGCACTTGTGTTGGTGCAGGAAACCACTTTTGCACTTGTATTAGTGTGGAAAAAACACTTATTGCACTTGTGATAGTGTTGAAAAACCACTTTCGCACTTGTGTTAGTGTTGAAAAACCACTTTTCGCACTTGTGTTGGTGCAGGAAACCACTTTTGCACTTGTATTAGTGTGGAAAAACCACTTTTCGCACTTGTGTTAGCGTTGAAAAACCACTTTTCGCACTTGTGTTAGTGTTGAAAAACCACTTTTCGCACTTGTGTTGGCGTTGAAAAACCACTTTTTGCACTTGTGTTGGTGCAGGAAACCACTTTTGCACTTGTATTAGTGTGGAAAAACCACTTTTCGCACTTATGTTAGTGTTGAAAAACCACTTTTCGCACTTGTGTTAGTGTTGAAAAACCACTTTTCGCACTTGTGTTGGTGCAGGAAACCACTTTTTCACTTGTATTAGTGTGGAAAACACACTTTTCGCACTTGTGTTAGTGTTGAAAAACCACTTTTCGCACTTGTGTTAGTGTTGAAAAACCACTTTTCGCACTTGTGTTGGTGCAGGAAACCACTTTTGCACTTGTATTAGTGTGGAAAAAACACTTTTTGCAATTGTGATAGTGTTGAAAAACCACTTTTCGCACTTGTGTTAGTGTTGAAAAACCACTTTTCGCACTTGTGTTGGTGCAGGAAACCACTTTTGCACTTGTATTAGTGTGGAAAAACCACTTTTCGCACTTGTGTTAGTGTTGAAAAACCACTTTTCACACTTGTGTTAGTGTTGAAAAACCACTTTTTGCACTCGTGTTGGTGCAGAAAACCACTTTTGCACTTGTATTAGTGTGGAAAAAACACTTTTCGCACTTGTGTTAGTGTTGAAAAACCACTTTTCGCACTTGTGTTAGTGTTGAAAAACCACTTTTCGCACTTGTGTTAGTGTTGAAAAACCACTTTTCGCACTTGTGTTGGTGCAGGAAACCACTTTTGCACTTGTATTAGTGTGGAAAAAACACTTTTCGCACTTGTGTTAGTGTTGAAAAACCACTTTTCGCACTTGTGTTAGTGTTGAAAAACCACTTTTCGCACTTGTGTTAGTGTTTAAAAACCACTTTGCGCACTTGTGTTTGTGTTGAAAAACCACTTTTCGCACTTGTGTTGGTGCAGGAAACCACTTTTGCACTTGTATTGGTGTGGAAAAAACACTTATTGCACTTGTGATAGTGTTGAAAAACCACTTTTCGCACTTGTGTTAGTGTTGAAAAACCACTTTTCGCACTTGTGTTGGTGCAGGAAACCACTTTTGCACTTGTATTAGTGTGGAAAAACCACTTTTCGTACTTGTGTTAGTGTTGAAAAACCACTTTTCGCACTTGTGTTAGTGTTGATAAACCACTTTTCGCACTTGTGTTGGTGCAGGAAACCACTTTTGCACTTGTATTAGTGTGGAAAAACCACTTTTGCACTTGTATTAGTGTGGAAAAACCACTTTTCGCACTTGTGTTAGTGTTGAAAAACCACTTTTCGCACTTGTGTTAGTGTTGAAAAACCACTTTTCGCACTTGTGTTAGTGTTGAAAAACCACTTTTCGCACTTGTGTTGGTGCAGGAAACCACTTTTGCACTTGTATTAGTGTGGAAAAACCACTTTTCGCACTTGTGTTAGTGTTGAAAAACCACTTTTCGCACTTGTGTTAGTGTTGAAAAACCACTTTTCGCACTTGTGTTAGTGTTGAAAAACCACTTTTCGCACTTGTGTTGGTGCAGGAAACCTCTTTTGCACTTGTATTAGTGTGGAAAAACCACTTTTCGCACTTGTGTTAGTGTTGAAAAACCACTTTTCGCACTTGTGTTGGTGCAGGAAACCACTTTTGCACTTGTATTAGTGTGGATAAACCACTTTTCGCACTTGTGTTAGTGTTGAAAAACCACTTTTCGCACTTGTGTTAGTGTTGAAAAACCACTTTTCGCTCTTGTGTTAGTGTTTAAAAACCACTTTTCGCACTTGTGTTAGTGTTGAAAAACCACTTTTCGCACTTGTGTTCGTGTTGAAAAACCACTTTTCGCACTTGTGTTAGTGTTGAAAAACCACTTTTCACACTTGTGTTAGTGTTGAAAAACCACTTTTCGCACTTGTGTTGGTGCCGGAAACCACTTTTGCACTTGTATTAGTGTGGAGAAAACACTTTTCGCACTTGTGTTATTGTTGAAAAACCACTTTTCGCACTTGTATTAGTGTGGAAAAACCACTTTTCACACTTGTGTTAGTGTTGAAAAACCACTTTTCGCACTTGTGTTAGTGTTGAAAAACCACTTTTCGCACTTGTGTTGGTGCAGGAAACCACTTTTGCACTTGTATTAGTGTGGAAAAACCACTTTTCGCACTTGTTTTAGTGTTGAAAAACCACTTTTCGCACTTGTGTTAGTGTTGAAAAACCACTTTTCGCACTTGTGTTGGTGCAGGAAACCACTTTTCGCACTTGTGTTAGTGTTGAAAAACCACTTTTCGCACTTGTGTTCGTGTTGAAAAACCACTTTTCGCACTTGTGTTGGTGCAGGAAACCACTTTTGCACTTGTATTAGTGTGGAAAAAACACTTTTCACACTTGTGTTAGTGTTGAAAAACCACTTTTCACACTTGTGTTAGTGTTGAAAAACCACTTTTCGCACTTGTGTTAGTGTTGAAAAACCACTTTGCGCACTTGTGTTAGTGTTGAAAAACCACTTTTCGCACTTGTGTTGGTGCAGGAAACCACTTTTGCACTTGTATTAGTGTGGAAAAAACACTTATTGCACTTGTGATAGTGTTGAAAAAC